>NC_069114.1:51207889-51515194 GCF_025612915.1 Magallana angulata
AGTGTTGAGAAAATTATTGATAAAAGGGGAAAAAACATTACAGAAAAGTGATAATTCAGGAATTGATTCAAGATACAGGTATTATATACAGTACCCGCAACATTATTTTTTACAATCCTATCCTATCGTATCGTGTATCAATCCTATCGTATCGTGCGTGTATACTGTCCTATCGTGTGTTAATGCTATCCTATCGTGCGTGAATCCTATCCTATCCTTTATCTTGTAAAAAATAACTTTGCGGGTACTGTAACAGTGCATAACCTGATCCATTGCAGCATTCTGTGTATACAAGGGACAACAATACACCAATGGACAGACTTGGCAAGATGGATGTGACTACAACTGCGAATGTATCGATCAAGCCACAGGCCGCTACAAGTGTACCGAGAGGTAACAATGTCATCTACGTTTAACATTCTGATTTTAAAGTTAATTTAAATGTGCTTTAAGGAAGGCCCATCAAAAACGATCTTAGCACGGAATGGTTTTTTTATTCTGATATGCTTTTACAGGTGCCCATCCTTCCCTGTTAAGCCTAGCTGCTTCATGGTACCAAGCCAGACAGACAACTGCTGCAAAGTACAGTACTGTCCACCCCCAACCCCACCCCTATCCCCACCCACCACCCCAGTACCACCAGAGAACACCACTCCCGTGGGCGTAACTCTTGTACCAAACCCAGGCTCAACCTTGGTACCACCACAGCAGATTACCACAGCTCCAGTCATCCCCATTCCACAGCCCGGAGGTCAGAGTTAACCAGTTTCAATCTGTAATCTATTCATTTAACACTGTTTCTGCAGGCTTTAAAATTTAGATCTGTAGAGTGACTGAAACAGTTTTATGGGTCAGGGTAGGAATATGGAAATAACAAAAACAATCATTGGCAAGGATTTTTTTGTGCAAGAGTGTTGGTATAAATATGGATATATTTTTATACCCCTGCTCCGAAGGAGAGGGGGTATACTGTTTTACCCTTGTGTGTCCGTCTGTCCGTCTGCCTGTCTGTCCGTCCGTAACAAAAATTTCTGTCGCATTTATCTCAGCAGCTATTTATCGCAGATGCTTGAAATTTTAACACACTATTTGTTTAGGCATGCCATATTGTGGGATATATTTTCGTACCAATCAGACGTCAACTTCCTGTTAAATGAGTACTTTGTTTATTTTAGCCAAAATTTTCAAACAAATTTTCCTCAAAGATTTCTCAGCAGCTATTTATCGCAGATGCTTCAAATTTTAACACACTTTTTGTTTAGGCATGCCATTTTGTGGGATATATTTCTGTACCAATCGGATGCCAGCTTTCTGTTAAATGACGACTTTGCTTATTTTGCATATTCACATCAGAGCGGGGGTATCACTAGTGAGCATTGGCTCACAGATATCTTGTTGTACCAATCTGACATCAACTTCCTGTTAAATGACGACTTTGCTTATATTGCACATTCACATCAGAGCAGGGGTATCACTAGTGAGCATTGGATATCTTGTTTCAATTGGGCAGTTCATGCGCTCCACCATGCCATCAGATTGTGGATGGTATGGGGTTGTGTGAGTCTTGTTGATTCTCAGTATATCCCATTTGTTTGAATAATTTTGATTCACACTTGCGCCCTTGGTCAGTATGGAGAGTTCTAGGTGGGCTGTATTTGGTAACGTAATTGTTTATGAAGGCTTACGCTACTGTCTTGGCCTCCATGTGCGGAAGTGGATTAGCTTCGGTCCATTTAGTGAAGTAGTCTTGAATTACCAGATAGTTTTTATTCCCTCTGGTTGATGTAGGAATAGGACCTAAGATGTCAATCGCAACTCTTTCTCCTGGATCTCCTGCTCTGGTAACTTGCATAGGCGCACAAGGAGTTTACTGTATTTCTTTCTTTTGGCGCAATGTTGACAGAATGCACACCATCTTCTAACATCTTTGTTCATGACAGGCCAGTAGAAGCTTTGCTTTTTTTTTTGCAAGAGTTTTCTGTCTACCAAGATGTCCTCCTGATGGCACATCATGGAATGTTTCTTGGGTTGTTGGCATATAGGCTTTGCATCTACAGTATCAATTTTATGTTTTATCAAGTTTGTGTGACCTTGATCAGCACCCTGTTCAGCTAAAAGATTTGCATGCTTAAGCAGAAACGAACTTGCTTGCTTTCTTTGTTCTGGTGAAAGACCATCGGTATTGTCCAAAAGAGTTTGAATGTGTCAGGTAGCTTTGTGTTTTCTGTTGACTCACCGCTGTCTGCAGGTGTTGTGGTTCTTTTCAGCTCAAATATTCTGGCAATACTTCCTTTTTTATACCACTAAGAGATCTTCATTGTGATTTATCAGCCTCAAAGGAACTGTGTTGCTAGGAGCTGTGGATACAGTGGATCTACTCATCATCAATTCTTCTTTTTTGAAATTCATGGATGGTTCTTAAATTCCATACAGAATGCATTCTGAGGGTATCACCTTACCAAAGATGATCCACTCACTTCTGCCCGGTATTACTGAAATTTCTTGGATAGAAACCATGCAACATTGCACATTTTGCTCCAATAGTACAAATTCATCCATTAAACAAGGGTCATTGACATGAGGTTTAGAGTGCATTCATGTTCAACCATTAAATCTAGCCCTAGGATACCCTGTCCTCTTATTGCTGCAACAACTGCTTCATGTTTTATCAAATTTTATCGCTCTCTAAATTTAGACACTGCTGATCCTTTGGTCTGTAATGTTTTACCATCTGTTGAAGGGAATCCTAAGTATGCCGGTTTGTAATATCGGTTGATTTGTCGATGGTATAGCATCATGTTTTGTAAGACTATTGTAACTGAAGCCGTATAGTGGCCAATGAAATTGGCATCTTTTCCATTAACATTTGTTAGAATGTAAAATCCAGAGACAATTGATGTCTAGCATCCACTCCTCACCTGGCAATTAGGTTGTGTGCACTCTTTATCATTCTCTTTACTAAGCTGACGTTCATTATTTGTCTTCTCTTGTGTCACTCGCTGTTGACATTTGTGGCTAATGTGTCCTTTTGATTGCAATTAAAACAAATGATGTCATCTCTTATTGTCTGTCTGCAAACTCTACCCAAAGAACTATATATGATTTCAGTCAAAATTTGCCCCCTTAATTCGCAATTTTTAAAGTGATTCAGGTACAATAATTTGTTGTGTTATTTTATAAAAGAGTTGACATAAAATATGTTTTTCACCCATTTATTTGATTTATATGCACTCACTGGCAGTATATGACGTCAGAAGTGATGCTATTTGTAAAATTCATTCAAAATCAGTCAAAAATTGACATTTTTCTTATCTTTTATCGAATGGGAAATATAGAGCGACTCTTTGAACAAGAACGAACTTTTTGTCACTTGTAAGTATTGGAGAGATACATCTTTGGTGAAAATATTTTGTTTGTTCAAGCAGTCGCTCAATGTTTCCTTAAAGAAAAACTGCTTCAAAACAAGCCGTTTTATGCTAAAAATGAGAAAATGGCGGGAAAAGGCAAACTTTATGATGTCATATTTTTAAATTGTGGGCACTTAAATCAAAATGAAAATTATGAAAAAACTTCAAATGAATATTTGTATAAATAAAACAAAGAATTACAATAAAATGACAATGTTCATTTAAGGGGGCCATTTTAGGCTCAAACCATATATAGTCCTTTCCCTGCTGCTTTAACTGCTGAATTTTAGACTTAAGTTCCCTGATTTCTGCATCTCTGCCATCATCTTGTTTACACAGGGTTTCAGTGACAATTTTGCCTTATTTAATTTCCCTGTCCTCTTTACTTCAGCTTTCATGCAAGCATCGAATTCCACAGTTATCTGTAATGTTCCGTCAAAGAAAACTGGCCGGGCACGCAGAATTTTAAGACAAACTTCAAACTTTGTCAACGGGTTTAGGAAACTGTCCATAGCTAGTGTATCAAGAACTTCCTTTGGTGCTTTAGGGTACACAAGGGTAACCAACTTTCTAATCGCCTGCCCTAGTTCCAACAGTGACTCACCAGGTTTTCTCTGCCTTGTCTTCAGTTCAGACTTATAAAGTCCTTCAATATTTGTCCGTGCAAAGCAATTAGCCAAGGCACTGACTAATTATGCCCCCAATCGAAGAAGGGAGGGCATATTGCTTTGATACTGTCTTTTGGTCGGTCAGTCCACCAACAGTTTCCATTTATTTTCTTCGCAAAGGATGAACATATTGATATGAAATTTGGTATACAGGTTTATCATTGGGTACGAACGAGCAATTTTTGACAGAGTTATGCCCCTTGACCTTAGAAAATTTCCAATTATTTACAGTTTCCTTTCATTTTCTTCGCAGAAGATGCACATATTGAAATGAAATTTAGTATACAGGTTTATCATAATGATATCTAAGTCAACTGCTATTTTGGGTATGCATACCTGGTAACCCTCCCGCATTGCGCGGGAGACTCCCTCAAAACGGCCCAAAAATCTAACATCTCCCGCAGCCAACCTATCTCCCGCGCGGGAGACAAATTTTTCCCGCAATCGTATTTGTCTTCCCCTGTACCAGGGAATCCATTCTGAATCTTTACATGCAAATTTCAACAACCACTGGGGGTTTTTCTCTGATTTTGAGCTCAAACTGCTGCTGTGTAGCTTGAATATATCAAAAAAGTACTGTCTACCATGATCATAGTATAACATGTTATAGCCCAGTTTACTTTTTATGATTACTTCCGGTTTTGACTTAAATCAGTTATGTATTTTGTTATGCATAGGCCTTATAAAAAAATTAAATGAAAGCTTAAAACATCTTGATTTTACTCTGTAACACCAAAGAAAACAATAACAGCCAGTGGTGTCACTTAACAGGTGCACAGGTAAAGCACCCAAGCCACGTGCAGTGAGTCGTGACTAATTCTATCTGGCCAGCACGGTAGGTAAAAATCAAAGTGAGTTTGGAACAGAGTGTTTATACAAGCTACCGATAAAAGTGAAGCTCGAGGAAAAAGTGTAAAAGCATTTCACAAGAGTTTTTAAAGTTTATAGTAACGGTACTATGAATTACAGGGATGCTATATACATTACAACAGAGATCATTTTTTAAAAATGCTGGAGAAATACATGTTGTTTTGTGAATTAAAAATCTATGATTCTATGCAGTGATGGTTCAATACTGAACAATAAGAAGACTTTATATAAAAAGGGGCACTATTGACTTCTTGTATTGTACCATGCAAACAAAATAATAGTTTTCTGAACATGTACAGCAACACAAGTTGTAATTGCACACTGGTAGTCATAGAAATGATAAAATTTAAAATGATTGCAAATGCATTAATTACAATGGTAAAATAAGGTATCTAACAGTATTTTTAATATATATTTGCATTTCACGTGAAAAAACGTCGTTTACGCAAAATCTCCCCCTTAGCCAAGTTGGTAAGGGGGAGATTCTCCCACATAGTAGCTTTGAAAGGTTAACAGGTATGGGTATGATCTAGCAATTTATACCCCTTGGTCATAGAAAAGTTTCAATTATTTATAGTTTCCATCCATTTTCTTTGCAGATGTTTCCAAGGAAGGGGACATAAGTGTTTTATAAACATCTCTTCTTCATTGAAGTCTGTTTCATTTGTTCAGTTCTGTGCAGTATTCAAAATGAACCTTGAAGTCCATCCAGGCCATCGAAGGTTGATGGGGTAATTCTTGACCTTCACAATTCTGCCAATGTTTTGTCTCTTCAGTTCATGACTGCTGTCTTCTTTCGAGAACTACGTTTTGATAGCATCTGGAATGTCTGCTTTTTATCTTTACAGTGTTAAAGGGCATGCCAAACCTTCAAGAAGTATTTCATACTGTTGTATTCATATGTTAATTTGTTACATGTGATCCTTACAAGGAAATTAAGGTAGGTCCGTAACAATGAAATGATAAACTTCAAGTTGAAGATATCCATGGTGTTACATACAAATACAAGCTGTTATTGTGTGTACTGGTCCATTGATTTAGCATACATTATTATGTTGTGGGTATAACTGACAATATGATATAAATTAATATTTAGCTACATGCTAAGGTTTTGTCATTTAGTGAATGAATACTTGAAATTTGTAAATGTCTGAGAAGACAGATCATTGTGGGTAAGTATGAACTAACCAGTATTGATGCTTACTGACAATCTCTGTGAACATGTGTTGTTCCGTGTTAGTCCTTGTCTGTCCTTTTATGTACCCTAAATGTATTTAACTGTCTTAGGAGATAATGGGTTCAAATCCCATCACTACTGCATATGTTTTCAAGTAGTGTTTTAAGGTAGGTCTCCAAGTTCTAGTATCAACTAATATAACTGTTATGTTTGCATGCTGTTTTATTTCTCCCTTGTTTTGTCTCCAACATCAATCCAATTTAAATCTAAATGATATTGTTTATAAAATTGTTATTAATTATGAATCATTTGCTTTACAAGAAAATGAAGATGAAATGAAAATGATTTTTTTTTCAAATGTTTCTGACAAGATGCTTTATTTTTAACTCCTTTTTAAAGCGCTAAGCATAGCTGTAGCGCTTTTTTGTCGCCAGATTTCTAAACCTACTTCCACTTTCGTTTTCGCGTTTCCTATATACCGCCACCTACTGGCGGATGCTGAGAGGTCGTACCCTGGAGATGACGTACTCTTGAAATATCATAACTTTGCAGTAGGGAGAACTCATTTGAATTGAAGTTATCCTGCATGCAGATGCATTTGTTCTACTAGTATTAAATTAACAATAAGTTTCATTTAAATGTCATTATTTTATATCAGATACGGGTGCTCCAAAACCCATATCATGATGATTTATTTCGAGAGAAAAAAAAGATGGTATATGCATTAAGTTGTGTTTTAGGTGTTTACTAATAAGTGAAAGAATTCTACAACATCAATAGGTTTTGAGTGTTTTCAATTGTAATATCTTACAGTTATGAACACCATGTTTTATATAAAAATAAAGAATTTTTGACGAGTTACTTGAAATACTACAATAAACATATGAAATAATCTGTATAAAGTGATACCAGCTAACCTCGTTTAATTTGCAAATATAATTTTTAGCTCACCTGAGCCAAAGGCTCAAGTGAGCTTTTCTGATCACAATTTGTCCGTTGTCTGTCGTCGTCGTCGTTGTCGTCGTTGTCGTTGTTAACTTTTCACATTTTCATCTTCTTCTCAAGAACCACTGGACAGATTTCAACCAAATTTGGCACAAAGCACCACTAGGTGAAGGGGATTCAAGTTTGTTCAAATGAAGTGCCACGCCCTTTTTAAAGGGGAGATAATTGAGAATTATTAAAAATTTGTTGGTATTTTTAAAAAATCTTCTTCTCAAAAACTATTCAGCCGGAAAAGCTTAAACTTGTGTGGAGGCATCCTCAGGTAGTGTAGATTCACGTTTGTTCAAATCATGGTCCCCGGGGGTAGGGAGGGGCCACAAGAGGGGGATCAAGTTTGTTTTACGTAGGAATATATAGAGAAAATATTTAAAAATCTTCTCCTCAAAAACTATCAGGACAGAAAAGCTCAAATTAAAATGGGAGCATCCTCAGGTAGTGTAGATTCAAGTTTGTTCAAATCATGGTTCCCGGGGGTAGGGTGGGGCCACAATTGGGGGATCAAGTTGTATATAGGAATATATGGAGAAAATCTTTTAAAATCTTCTTCTCAAAAACTATTAGGCCAGGAAAGCTCAACTTTGAGTGGAAGCATCCGCAGGTAGTGTAGATTCAAGTTTGTTTAAATCATGGTCCCCGGGGGTAGGGTGGGGCCACAATAGGGGGATCATGTTTTAAATAGGAATATATAGAGAAAATCTTTTAAAATCCTCTTCTCAAAAACTATTTGGCCAGATAAGCTCAAATTAAAATGAAAGCATCCTCAGGTAGTGTAGATTTAAGTCTGTTCAAATGATGATCCCCGGGGGTAGGGTGGGGCCACAATTGGGGGATCAGGTTTTACATAGGAATATATATAGAGAAAATCTTTAAAAATCTTATTCTCAGATAATGTAGATTCAAGTTTGTTCAAATCATGGTCCCTGGGGGTAGGGCGGGGCCACAATGGGGGATACCTTTTTATATATAGAGAAAATCTTTAAAAGTCTTCTTCTCAAAAGTATTAGGCCAGGAAAGCCCAAATTTGAGTGGAGGCATCCCCAGATCATATATATTCAAGTTTGTTTAAATAATAGTCCAGGGGTAGGGTGAGGCCACAATGGGGGATGAAATTTTACTTAGGAATATATAGAGAAAATATTTCAAAATCTTCTTTTTAAAGACTATTTGGCCAGAAAAGCTTAAACTTGTGTAGAGGCATCCTTGGGTAGTGTAAATTCAAGTTTGCAAAATCACTAGTGGTAGGGCGGGACCGTGATGGCGGTTTGAATTTTTACATAGGAATATATAGAAAAAATCTTTAAAAATATTCTGGGAAAGCTTTTGGTCCAAAACTCAGTACTTAGTGTGAAAGCACAGGTTATGAGATTAAAGGTAGATTTAAGTTTGATGAAACCATGATTCCCTAGAGAATAGTGGGGCCACGAAATGGGGGGGGGGGGTATATAGGAATAGAGAAAAATCTTAGAGGTACAACAACAAAAGGGGCTTGGTATTTACCAAAAAATAAGAGGTGGATAAAAATTGGCAGATTTTCAAATTTTTTTAGCAAGATCTACTGTACTCAGTTGTCAAGATATTTTGATACTGTAATGCTAATTTGATCAGAATTAAGGCAATTGTTGCTCAGGTGAGCGATGTGGCCCCTGGGCCTCTTGTTTTTAATGATCTAATTTATGTGCAGTATGGACAAATTACGCAGTAAAAAAACACTTTACAAGAAGCATGCACTCTGTATACGTAGCTCTGCTAAACAGTAGCGAAATCTGTTTAAAACTAACTAGCAATATCATTATAAAATTACTACAAATGATCTCGATTTCCAGAAATTGCTAAAATTTTAAAATCAAGCATTCTCTTTTTAAACATGCTTTAAGGCAGATTGTTATATAATTGTAAATTTGAAATTTCAATTTTACATATTAAGTGCATTTTTCTCAATAACGAACGATATGATTCTCTACATGTATTTTCATATCAATCGATATATTTTTAATACTTTCTTCCCCGCTTAGCGCTTTTTAGTACTTTCAGTACTTTGATTCTTTATGGAATGAGTTGTTAATTGTCAGACTATAGTAAGGAAATATGTACTTTCAACTCCATGAAAATTTTAGATATTGCAGTTGATTCCTCAGTCAGCCATATCTGGAATTAAGGATGGGGTGGACACCAGTGAAGTCAGGTCTTCCCTTCAGATGTCCCAAAAACCAAGTTGCCTTGAGATACAGCCATTTATTGTCACTGAGGGTAAGATTATAAGTTGCCATGATACTTTGCTATCATTGATCATGTTGGTTTATCACTATGAATGGTTACAGTAGTTATACCCCCACATATGAAGGGGGATCTTTTTGGAAGCACTCTGTCCATCTCTTTGTCTGTCTGTTCTACATGATCAGTCTTCTAAGATATGGAGTTGCATTATTATACCATAGGAGTAAGTGATTAATAATGAAGGAGAAAAACAACTTATTACTTCTGTCAAGACTTAGATTATTCAAGGTTTCATCCATCAAAGAGCTTTACATGGCTATTTTCATTAACTGCAAAGGTTGGGTTTATTGTCTTTTTTCTGCATTGTAAATAAAAAAAAATAGCATTAATGTAACCCAGAGGCCTCGGGTTAAAAGTATGACTAAATAAATAAATAAAGAACAACATTTGTTTTTGTTCCAGCTGAAGAACTTGAAAATCTAGACACTAATAGTGATGTGCCAGTTGTCTCTCAATCTGAAGGTTAGTATATATCCTATGTTTAGTATTCTTTAAACAATTCAACATTTTGAACTACTGGTATTAAACTGAAATTGGTCATTCTGCCCAAGAAAAGTGCAAAATTTATCAAAATGCTTATAATTGTTAGTTTAAGCAAATATAATTATCAATCTGATTAAAATCAGATCTGTGATCCGCTCCAACAAATTCAATGTCGCTACACAAAGATCTCTTGTGTGGCAACATCAAATTAGTCGGAGGGGATCGCAGATCTGATTTTAATCAGATTGATATAATTATACACACTGCAAATATGATCATACCCCTTGCAAACAAAGATTTGGGGGGGGGGGGGGGGTAAATAGGAATCTCCTTGTCCGTCTGTCTTTCCCCGTGTTCCCGGTCTGTGCAATCATGTCAATGATTGCATGTATTGCACACACATGATGGTGGCAATATTGAAATTGTAAGATCATCATTATGTTAATGATTCTGATGGATTTGCCATTCTCAAATGTAAATATAAGTAATATACAGCAATGTGAAAAAATCATCAATGAACTTTTCTCAATGCTGTTTATTTCTAAGATAATTCGATTTAATTGCTAAAGAATTAAATCGCTCTATTGGAGAGACCATTATTTGGGTTTTTTGGGGTGATTAGCATACCCCAATAGCTACTTCGTCAATTAGTCAACCCCACTGCACTTCCTTTTCCTTTTCATCGACGGAAGTGAAGCAGAGGAGAAATCGCTTATCCAGTTTGAAATCTGTTTATTTTAATTCTTTATTGTTAAATTTAAGTCATTCTATCGTAAAATTTTAAAAAGAGAAGTATTTGACCAATATCTTATAGCTTTAGTTTCTCCATTGTTTATTTATTGCGTTTGATGATGCACGATTTTAAACAGTGTTAATCGGCCACATGTTTGAAATTTATAGTGGGCATGAATAATACATTTTCAGTAATTAATTTTCAAGCTACGTTGTTTTTTTCTCATAGTTAGAAGTTAGTTTCAGATAAATAAGAGAGAATGCCAAGGGGGAAACCTGCTCGAAAGAGACCTGCTGTGTCTGTCAGCGCCGAGCGGCAACCAGCCCAAAGTACTAAGAGGAGACATACCGGTAGATCCACCGCAGATCCTTTTCCAGCTGTAGAGGACAACATTAATGCCGTGTCAAACAGTGAATCAGCTACCAATGAGGCTACTGATGCTGTCTGCACTCCAAGTTTGGATTCTGCCTCTGTCAATGGTCCTGGATCGTCTATCCAAGGCAGTACAGCAGGTAATGAAGTTGCCAGTATTTATGACAGTTTGGGGGCAAATGTTTCAGAATTGGTAAAACAAAAAATAGTTAAGGGAGATTTTATTGATTTAGGTCAGCTACTATCCAATCCGATCCCGATGGATAGTAAGCAAACCTTTACAATGTCAAATGGTCAATTGGTCATTAAATGTAAGCGGGCCTCAGTTAAGATTACAAATGTACAGCAGTGGACAGATGCATTCTTGATTTTTTCATCCATATATTCTGTTGTTCACCCTGAAAGTTTTTTAGGATTGTTGAAATACATCCACACTATAAAGCTAGGGGCTACAAGGTGTGCAGGAATAGGGTGGAAATTTTATGATGAGCAATTTAGGATGAGAATGGCTAAAAACCCTAGTGCATCATGGGAAGTCGTAGACCAAGAGCTCTGGCTTATGTATATGATTCCTTCAGCTAACCCCGTGCAAAAGCCTTTAACAGGAGGACGTTTTCTAAAATGTTATGATTTTAACAATTATGGGGTGTGTGTAAAACAACAGTGTCAATATTTACATAAATGTTTGAATTGTAGTGGGCCTCATCCATCAGTTATGTGTGTGGGGTCTTCTAATTATCAACCTGTTGCTAGGGATTTTTCAGGTCACAGATCCCCATCACCGTACAGAAGCCAGGTTCCTTCTCCAAGACCAACTCAACCGCACAGAGCCAGATTCCCTTATGTACCCAGAGCTGCAGGGCCTAGGTTTTCCCCCAATTAATGTGCAAGTCCTTGCAGATTACTTACAAAATTCTTATTATGATAAGAAGAGTGCTGAATTTTTAATTAGGGGATTTGTTGAAGGATTTAAACTCAATTACACTGGTCCAAGGGTTGCTACTAATTGTTCCAACTTAAAGTCTGCTAGAGAAAATGAGCTTCAGATTGTTGAGAAAGTTTTTAAAGAAATTCGTGCTGGAAGAGTTGCAGGACCATTTAGATCAAGACCTTTTCCTAATTTATGTCTTTCACCCATAGGTTTAGTTCCAAAGAAAGATGGTTCATTCAGGTTGATTCATCACTTATCTTTTCCTGCCAATTCTAGTGTAAATTCATTTATTGACAAGTCATTTTATTCAGTCAATTACTCCTCGCTGGATGATGCTGTTAAGTTGCTAAGTTTATTGGGTACAGGAGCACTGATGGGTAAAATTGACCTCAAATCTGCATTTAGGTTGCTTCCTATTCACCCATCAGATTTTGAACTTTTAGGTTTTAGATTAAATGACATGTTTTTCTTTGACAAGTGCCTGCCTATGGGATGCTCAGTGTCTTGTAGTCTTTTTGAAGAGTTTTCAACTTGTTTAGAATGGTTACTAAGGAAGCAATCTGGCCAAGAATCTGTGGTGCATTATTTGGATGATTTTTTGTTTGCAGGTAAGGCAGGCGACAATGCATGCAATGAACTCTTGTTAACATTTGTGGAGCTTTGTAGGGAGTTAGGTATCCCTTTAGCTGATGATAAGACAGTGTGGCCTACAACTTCCCCAATATTTTCAGGTTTTGAATTAGATTCAGTAGAAATGAAAATAAAAATTCCAGTAGATAAGTTGTATAGTTTAAAGAATTTAATAATTTGTTTTCTGGCAAGGAAGAAGGCTACTTTAAAGGAATTTCAGGCTCTTGCAGGAATACTTAATTTTTGTTTAAGGGCCATTCCGACAGCTAGAGCATTTACTAGACGTATTTATGATGTCATGCAAGGCGTTGTTATAAACCACATCACTTTATTGGGTTTCAGTAGCGGTTAAGGATGATTTAAGAGTATGGCTTACATTTTTAAGATTTATTCAATGGCTGCTATTATTTTCCCCAGATTGACTGGGTAGATGATGAACATTTACAGCTTTTTACAGACAGTGCAGGGAATTTAGATTTGGGTTGTGGTGCTTTCTTTAGAAATCATTGGTTATTTTTTAAGTGGCCTACTGAATGGGCTAGTACAGAAGCAATGAGGGACATAACATTCCTTAAGCTTGTACCAATTGTCTTGGCAATCCATGCTTGGGGGAATCAATTAACTAGCAAAAAAAATGTTTTTCGAGTGGACAATGAGGCCTAAGTTGCAATTTTGAACAAAAAATCATCAAAGTCAAAGCGTGTCATGGGTTTGATTCGCCCTTTAATACTGCAATCCATGTTAATTGCTATTCAATTTAAGGCTTGTCATATTTTAGGTGTTCATAATGAAGTTGCTGATGCATTGTCTCGTTGTCAGTTTCAGCGTTTTCGGACCCTTGTACCCCAGGCAGACTTGGAACCAACACCAATACCAGATTCTTTCCTAACCATCATTTCCAGGCTGAGTTTAACAGATTAATTCAAGGTTCTATTGCACCAAATACTAGGCTGGCTTATGAGACAGGTTTAGTTGAATTTGACCGTTTTAGGGTCTCCAGTGGGTTACCTTTAGTATGGCCTCCTCCTGATCAACATATCATACAATTCATTGTTAGCTGTTCTGTAAGAGGTTTGTCATCTGCATCTGTAAGAACCTATCTGTCTGGCATTAATTTTAAATGTAAACTTCAATGCACACGAGACCCCACCCAAAATTTTGTTGTCAAAAAGCTGTTGTCAGGCATGTCAAGATTAATAAGTACCACTGATGTTCGACTTCCCATTACACCTGCTTTGTTGGAAAGGTTAATAAATGTACTTCCAGTTGTTTGCAGCTCCTTGTATGAAGTTAAATTATTTTCGGCCGTTTTTTCGTGTTCATATTTTGGTCTATTCAGGGTGAGTGGGTTAGTGTTGGATAGCAAGAAAGGCAGTTGTTCCCATGCAATGGATGTCTCCAGCATCCAATTTTTCAGGACAATTCAGCTGTTAAATTTATGTGGCCCATTCAAAAACAGATCAACTTGGTAGGGGAGTTGTATTGATTTTGCCTGCAGTAGAGGGTAAGGAATGTCCAGTAAAGTTGTTGAAGCAGTACTCAATGCTGCGTCCTAAAATGGAAGGCCATTTCTTCTGTCATTTTGATAGATCACCACTAACTCGTTACCAATTTAATGCCATTTTAAAGAAATTTCTGTCATGTATTGATGTAGATATTAAAAAATACAAATCGCATTCCTTAAGGATAGGTGGCGCCACAACATCCTCTATCAATGGCATTTCCGATGGTCAAATTAAAGAACTTGGGCGTTGGGAGTCAAGAGCTTATAAGCGCTATATACATGTAACCTCAAAGTTACTTCATGAATGAAGACTTGAACTGTTGCCCCTTTTTCTGGCGGCTTACTTGACGTTTTTATATCTTGTCTGTTCATATTGTAGTGCACAGAAATGTTGAGTTGTTTACTGAGTATTTTGAATGTGTTTTTATGTTTGTATGTTTGTATATATCTATATATATATATTCTTTCAGAAGTTGTTAAAGTGTGGATTGTTGGATCCTCAATTATTTGGCAAGCATTTAGTCATGCTAGGTTGAATGGGGGGTCCAATCTTGATTTTTCTCCAATGGAAGCTAACATATGGTAGCAGGGAAAAGGCGGCATGAGATGGTGACATCTCCTCCCCAAATTCAGGCAATTGTTACGGTATGAAGACCCTCCACATTTTCTGGTATTTCATTGTGGTGGTAATGATATTGGTCAGATTAAGTCTAACGAATTGCGCAAAAAATGGAGCAATCTTTAGATGCACTTTCTCCACTGTTGCCAAGAACAAAAATCATTTGGTCGCAAATACTTCCAAGACTGAAATGGCGTAATGCTAGAGACAACAATGCTCTCAATTAGACACGGGTGCGAGTAAATAGCTTTGTTGCTACAAAACTTTTAGCACACCAAGGGGGTTACATTCGCTATCAAAAGATTACTCCATCCGACAAAAGCTTATTCAAGGGAGATGGGGTGCATTTGACTGAAAAAGGCAATGAAATTTTCCTTAAAACCTTGAAGAAAGCTTTGAAGAGGTTTATTTCGTCAGGTGTAGGAGTTTACTAGTACCCTTTGTCATAATTATGTAATGGCCATGACATACACTTAATTCTAGCTAAATACTAGTCATAAATTAAACATTCTAAATTCTAAGATTATAAAAGGAATAAGGAATCATTCTTTGAGTATTATGAGGTGATAATTTCGGTCGGGGCGTGGTCAAATCAAATAAAGCCCGAAGGGCTTTATGATAGATTTGACCACGTTCCGACCGAAATTATCACCTCATAATATTCAAAGAATGATTCCTTATTACTTATATTTATATTATTTCTAATGTGCACGATTAAAGATCTAATAATTATAACATTTTTACCGTTGTTTTAATTCGTATAATCATGCAAACCCCACTGGCGCCCCAGGAATACGTCATTTGACACTTGCATCACACGTGTGTTGTACATGAAAACTCACAGACATGTATTGAAGAGTCAAATTTGCAAATTTATTAAGTCGATACAACAAAATATCAAATCAAATATCATTTGATTTTTAAAAAAAATGTGTGTAGTTGCAAAATAGTAAATAACTAGAGTGTTTATTTCGTGATAGCGGAAGGTACTTTCCTCCTGCGCGGTAAGGCGGTCGATCTACACCTCAGTCGAGATTGTACTTGATGGTAATGGAACAGTTCTCAAAGCGGGAGTTATTCAAAACTCCAGAATTAATGCTCGAGTCTGACATGGTGGAACAATTAAGTTCATTTTTGACAGGTAAGTTGGAATTTTCAGAATTATAGGGAACGATTTGAAGATTCTGTGATTGTTGGCCGGAAATTACACATGAATCTTCAGATGGATCATTTATTTTGACACTTGCGGTGGTTATTGTAGATAAAGTTGCACTCGCACTTTTTTTTGGGGTAGAAGACAGTTCACGATTATAGCTACGTATGGAAGCTTCGTTGCGATGCCCGGAGAAGTACATGATGTGTCTTGCTTCAAATCCAGCGTCGTTCATGGCCTGAATTGCTGTCGCTCTTAGACAGTGAGCTGTGTAACGTTTGCACCCGGCGGCCTTGCAAATATCCGGAAGGAAATTAACATATGATCGCTTTTTCATGGGATCGGCTGTGTACCATATGTTGCAATCTTTCGGGTAAGAAATGGCATCTTTAACGCATTTATTGAAAAGATGAGACGCATTTGGGTCCGTTTTAGACAAGAAGAACTTCAACATCTTCACAGGACAAGTTTCGTTTCCAGTTTCATACATTCTTTTGTCGTTCAGTGCTTCAAGTTTGTGAATGCCACCTTGATAGTTTTTTTGTTTTGTTTCATGCTTCAAACAAGCATATATGGAGCCTTCTTCGTCAACTTTGAAATCGAAGGAATCTACCCGAAGCTGATGATGGAATTCAAGACCACGAGACACAAAATGTATCGCGATGATGTACCACTTTGCAAGTCGCAGATTGACTGGAGAAGAATATGCACTCTCCAGGTAAGCAGAAATTTTCTGTAAATCTGATTTGTGAATGATCTCCTTATGAGTTGTAGGGCGAGAAGTTCCAGTGACCATTTTATGCTTCATGAGACCGGTCAAACTTTTATTTGCAGTTTTGAATGCTTTATCGTTTACAATGTCTATATTTCGACCGATGTCGGATAAATGCCTGTTTATGGCGGCTCTGATTGCTTTCATGGTATTTTTATGATATTCGGAGGTATGCTCCTTTTTCGGGTTTTGGGGTTTTGCTTCACAGTAAAAGCGACTGAGTTTTTTCGCCAGATCCTCCTCGCAAATCTCAGCCAGATCTAGAGGGACTCCAAACGTTTCAATATGCCAATCTGTAATAGAAAACGCACAATGATATCCATGTTTTGACAGTTATTTGAGAAAAAACTGTAACTGCATAATATGGGCTGTTTTTGTTTGCGTTTAATTGCTGCTTACTAATATTCACTTTTTTAAAAAAAAGAAGCGTACCTGTAAGAATCTTTAAACCCCATTTGGTGCTTTGTTTTGTAGCCTTTGATTGTGTGAGTTCCTGAATCCTTTAATTTCGTCGTCGGAAAGCTTGGCAAAACGAGTACTTGTTGGTGTTTCTGGGGCTGGCAACCCGGGATCATCGGATTTTTTCAAATCGGCAAATGCCTGTTGGGTTAATGTTATATCGAAGTCCGAAACGACCATTTCGGATAGAAAATTGTCAAAATCAGAATCAAAACCTTCTAATTTTAATTCTGGCAGGAGGGCTTCATAATTATCCCCACTAAATACTTCAAAATCGCCATATTTTACCGCATCTGATATATCGTCGTTCATGGTGGCTGCATTCGATCGAAATAAAAAATGAAGTGATCAGCAGACGATCATTATAAGAAATCTATTCATCAGCAGACGAGCCGTTTATATAAAATATTTAAATTGCATATTAAGATATTTTTCTATAAATTTTATTTTAAATGGTAACCTTTACATGCTCATTTTAATTTTCATTCATTTTGTGTGCGAAAAGAAAACATTTCAAAACCACTACTTTTTTTATTTAGCACATGCAGTGTATTACTACGCGCGCCGTGCAGCCAATACCGTTTTTCGGTTTTGCTATAAGACACGCCCATTTTGTGTCACTCATATTTTTTGATGTTATTCGGTTTTAGGGTTCAAAATTGATTTGTAATGTTATCACAGACAAAGACAGTTGAAAATGTAAATATATACTCTTAAACATCATAAGTTAGCATCTTAATAATTGTGTTCAGCTACCGCCCTTATGGCAGTGGACACTCCGTGTCCATATGGCGCAATCTTTAGCTGAATTTAGTGAGCATCTGTTCCCAGGGCTCGCTACAACTCTAATTTTCAATTTGCTTATTTGTGTCAAATTTGATATGTTTTATTTGCTAGTATGTTCTTTAACAGTTTCATATGTATATTCCCATATTTCTGATTCATTTGCATATTTGACATTTTGATGTGCATTTCCATTTACATGTATTAGCTATTTGGGTTGCCATTATCGCCCTATTTACATGGGTCGGTAACCTTGGTTTCAAATGTAGCCAGTAAATAATTGTAAATTGCTGAAAATTTTCTATTACATGTATTTGCCATTTGGGTTTCCATAATCGCCCTATTTTCATGGGTCGGTAACCTTGGTTGCAAATGTAACCAGTAAATAATTGAAATTTATACTGTAATCCAAAATTGTAGTGTAGCCATGGCCATTATTCGCCAATAAATATTACAGTTATAGTTTTTTGGTTATCTCTAATAACTTGAATTATGATATTTTCTTAACGGGGTGTATCATTTGTAAGCTTGCAAGCTCAAGTTCCCTCTTGCTAGTTTTCTTTAAAATTTCCTTTTACTTCACAGAAGAATCTTCTTTGTCAGAACTGTCTCACAGAAGAATCTTCTTTGTCAGAACCGTCAACTTCTAAAGGTATGAAAACAAGAAAAACACAAAACAGAAACACAATTCTATTTTGCCTTACATATGTGAAAAGAGAAAGCTTTTTCCTAATTAAAAATAAAAAATTTCTAGTTTATAATATTAAGATTTTAAAAAGATTAAACAAAATGTTCTGGCATTACTCTATATCGAGATAAGATTTATTTTCCGTTTATAAGGAAAATGGAAAGCTCAAACATTTAATGAGTACAGCTACGGATCTCAGCGCCTCATTGAAATTGAGGAGGAGAAGCTTTCAATCAAAAAGCAGAGACCAGAAATTGAAAAAGAGAGGCTCGAGATTTTGAAGAACTTTTATGCTTTGTTTTCTTCTTCAAATGTTCAATCTGTTTGTAATCTTTTGTCTGAGTTTAATTAGTAATTTCGTTTATAATTGCGTGAAACTTCCACCCTATGTGAGACCAATGTTTTTATACCTCTGCTCCAAAGGAGAAGGGGTTATACTGTTTTACCCTTGTGTGTCTGTCTGTCTCATGACTGTCCGTTTGTTCATCTGTCAGTAACGGTAATTTCTATCACAGTTTTTCAGCAACTATTCATTACAGATGCTTGAAATTTTAACACACTATTTGTTTAGGCATGCCAGAAGATAGGATTTATTTTTGTACCAATCAGCTTTCTATCAACTTTGCTCATTTTGCATATTCACATCAGAGCTGGGTATTACTAGTGAACATTAGCTCACAGATATCTTGATCTGCCTTTTCTAACCATTATTACAATTACAATTACTTGTATGGAAGCAGCATTTTTAATTTGCTGGTTATTTTAAATTTTATTATAATTATCCACTATATGGACTAGAATATTTTTGTTTATGTTTTAAAGAATGTGAAAACATTAAGTACATGAATGAATTGTTTTGGAAAATAGACTTAATCATTTTTAAATTTATCAAATAACAAAGAAACACATGCTAAGTTTCATGGGACTCAATGTATTTCATAAATGTATTTTAAGAGTACCATCTGAAGACAACCTTAACAATAATACATGCATATAAAATGTAAATTAAAAAGTACAGTAAGTCATACTCTGGCATTATCTTGATGTGTTGAACGGTATTAATTTTTTGATTTATTGTACAAAAAAAAAAAATTGAAAATGACACTGTGGATTAACAAAAAATGTTTCTTTGTATGTGTTCCAGTTAGATGGAGAATTCAAAAATGAAATATTACAATTCTAAAGTAAGATGGCAGCTTTAAATGATATCTCTCTTTAAAAATATCAAATAAAACAAATCTAAAACAATAACCAAATTGCTTACCAATGTAGAACATGATTTTTTAGATAACATATTGGAAAACATCAATCTTAGAACACATTTAACATACTAACTTTTGTACAATTCAAAGATAATGACCTGTAGGCAGAAAAAAAATTATCACTTATTTGAATAATTAAAATATCAGTCTACTTTTAACAGGGTGTTGCACATTACTTATCAAAAATAACTAACTATTGGGCAGGCAAATATATCAAATAAACAGACAATTCCACTAAATAATTAAAACCTTCTAACAACGATGTTTCTGATGTTAATTGCGTTTGCATTGACAATAGTTTCAGCATTGAAAGTGTCATTATCAGAGAAGATGGGTACTTGTCCTGCTGCTGGTGCTGGAATGCGGTCTTCGATGGCCCTGTTGTGGAGGCGGCAGAATGTCTACAATAGAACAGTTGTTTGGACAATTAATGATTACCATGGGGTAAGATGGGGTTATTGGGGGGGGGGAGACAAATTTTTTCATAGGAATATATAGAAAAATATCTTTTGATCTTTTTCTTAAAAAACATTTGCCTAGAAAAGCTGTAACTTTTGTGAAAGGGATTTCAGATAGTGTAGATTCAAATTTGTCCAAATCACAATCTTTAGGAGTAGTGTGGGGCCACAATGGGGATTCAGTTGTACAAAGGAAAACAATTTAATTATTCACAAAAACTGAAATGTTATTTATGCTTTTACTTATTTATATAGCATTTTTATATATTGCTGATTCTTTAATATTGTTTAAACTTTGGCCCCTGGATGATTATTGGGCCTCACAAAGGTTCAGATATAATTTACACAATAAAATATGTTCAAATAAATCAAATCAAAGGTTCAGAGTTTGATGTACATGTATGCTGAATGTGACACGACTATAAAATTGTGTTAGAAGAGGGACTTGATTATGCCGGTAAATATAAGAATATCCAGGGGGAAACAGATTTTTTGTATAGAATCTACATGTATTATACCACATTGTCCAGATATTTTGTATTATGACCCAATGAAGCCAATTTTATCCTGCCTAGTGTTGCTCAGGTGAGCGATGTGGCCCATGGGCCTCTTGTACTGTAAATTTCTATACCCCGTGTAATTTTAATGAGGACACAAAGGAATAACAATTATCAAATGTCCTGAATGTTGCATTGTCCAAATAACAAACATCTTATTATAAATTAATTTTCTGTGTGTTTATAATTAAATGAATGAATTATACGTGTAGGTGGAATTTCATGGTCATTTGTATGCAGTCACATATGCTCAGGTTGGACTGAATATACCTGTTATATGTAATTACACAACATTGTCCAGATAGAAGTATTCATATCGCTAAAAGTTTGGAAGTAAAACTGTGAACTGTTAATAAGTTCACGTATGTGGAACTACTGTGTACCCCTTTATACTGAACCTTGTCGTCTATAATAATACATTATATAAATAGTGCCTGTTTGGAAGGGTAACAGTTGAAATTGACATCCCAAGAAAACCATTGTCAACCGACGCGAAGCGGAGGTTGACAATGGTTTTTGAGGGGTGTCAATTTCAACTGTTATCCTGTTATATGTAATTACATATTATATGATATGTAATTACATATAACAGGTATATATATAGGTGGGGGGGGGGGGGGGGGGGGGGGAGTGAAATGCTTGGGTAAAAATTATACTGCAACTAGTTTAAAGAAATACATCGGGTTCAATATCAGCGAAATTACTTACCATAGATGAAACAGGCAGAGGGTGATGATACCTGTTAGTAGGTCATGCAAGTCTTCTGTCCACCTGCTGAATGAAATCAATGATAGTTCGCCTCAGGAATCGATAACGGCAAATCAGTTCTCTGTCACTGAAGACATCTAAGGGGTTAGTCCGGTCCCGGAAAACTCTCTGACGTCTTAGACTCCTCTATCTCGCAAGTGTAAACAAAATCGCCGCCATGTTTGATTAAAATACGCTTACCTATAGAGCAGACGTAGATTTACGTCCGACATCTACGAACTTTAGTAAATATGGGTACTGGTACCCAAGTGGCCGACAGCCATAGCCACATTAAAGCTGCTTGGTCCGATTTTATATCAAATTTTATGCACGCTTTTAAACGATGGCTATGCTTAGTATATGTATAATAATAGACATTGCAGTAGTTTTACCCATCAATTATGCCAAATTTCAATGAAGATAAATACGTACAAAATTTGCTAACAAAACAAACGACATTAAAAGGTACCGCGTTATTTCGCCTCATGTTAATTTCACCCCTGACGACAGACGGGTATGGTTGTATTACAACTTTGACTTCGCTTTAAATAAAGGTCGAAATGATCAGACAAATTACAAATACGGTAAACATGTGTACGTTTTGTTCGCTAATATTTTTAAAGTCTGCTTTCTTTACAATCGATGCATAGCATGCGGGTTGAATAACCCAATAATTCGGGGGACGAAATCAAGCGGTTTCCTACTCTAAACATTCCCGTGATGCATTTTGGTTTTTTTTTTTCGTTTGCCCAAAGAGAAATTATTTTTATTTACTTTGAATATTTTAACTTTGAAAGGAGACCGATTCTGCTGGTGTAAATAGGAGAAAGTCCATAACTTTCTAAGATAAAACGAATCTGACTTCAAACCACGAAATTTTAACAGGAAAGAGACAATTTGATGAGCTTTCATTCAAGAGGTCCCTCGTTGCTGAACGAAAATTAGGGCCGGAGCTATGAACCATAACGTTAACATTACCGCCTATGGAAATTGCATTAGTGGACTATACCCATATTGAGCTCCATGCTGGTAAGGCATATTTCTTGTTTATTAGCAATTATTATGATAAACGTGCATTTTGCTTTTGTACATCTTCTCATTTATGTGAATTAACTAAATTTTTAACAAGTTCAACAAGTTTAATCATAATAATAGCTCATCTACTAAGAAAATATCCATCAACCCCCCCCCCCCCCCGGATTTTCAAAAAACCAATTTAAATTAAAGAAATTGTGATTTTAACTTGACTGTAATTTATTTTGAGTTTGTACATAAAAAAATGAAAAGGTATGTGTGTTTCTAATTATATATGAGTTTAGAAGACATCTTAGTAAATTTTGAGACCAAATATCACTTCGGGTTTTTAGTGCGATCATTTCAAGCGAGCAAAAGTGAAAGTAGAAAAGCAGAAAGTTTCCGGTGAGGAAAAATACATTCTAGCAGTGTCCAGTTATCTAAGATTAGTTTACATTGTGAGGGAATTGTATTAGTGTCCGGTAGGTTCCAATTCTATATTTATGATGATAGATTTGCATTAAATTTGAGTAAATTGATTTGTCATGCATGTGACATGACTATGTACCGAACATGTAGGTATGCACTCTTTAACATGTAGAATGAAGCCTACCATGTTGGATAGTACTTAATCCACAAAACCTATCTTTGTTTATCATAATCAAAATTGAATGAAATTATCAGTAATCATTTTAAGTAGATATTTACTAGTATTTATTTATACATACTATTGCAAAAATAGATCAATATATATTGGGGTGGGTGTTGATATTGAATGTTATGGGGGGGGTGGGTGGTCTTAAGGCTGTATAGATGTGTTATGCATGAAGATGTAGTTATTGTTGCCTATCTGTTCTCTCTTTCTGTATCTTTCCCCCTCTCTCTAATTCTCTCTGTGTCTCTTAATTTCTCTCTCTCTCTCTCTCTCTCTCTCTCTCTCTCTCTCTCTCTCTCTCTCTCTCTCTCAAACTAATGGCTGCTTTTGACATGGAATTGCAAATGTTGGGGATAGTGTTTGATAATGTAGAATTTAATTCAAAACATTTCATTTTAGATAACATGTAAATTGAAATGGAACTTCTTCAAAGAATAAAACACAACAATGAGCCACACTTGATGTAAGTAAAAAAAATTTTTGTAACTACACTCGTCCAAGTTTAAAAGAAGGAACCTGTAAAAACTATATACCCTGGCCAGTATTTTACATGCAGATAATTTAGAATATTAGATACTGGGAAACTTTACATTGATTATACATATTTCACAGACTTAGTGGGTATTTCTTGTTCTTCTGAATTTGAACTTTAGTTAAATGTAGACTCTCTTCCACAGGATATGTCTTTTGATAATTTTTGTTAAATTTGTTACCATGGTAACAATATACAAGAGTAAAAGAAAAAATCCTTATTAGCAAGTTTCTTTTCCCTATGACATATATTTAATGAGTTAAGTCATGGTGCATTTGTTCCGAAATTAGGCTTAAATAAAAGTTCAGCAAATATTACACTTATATGAGTAAAAACAACTCATCACTATGACGTCATTATGACGTCATAGGTGAGGTAATCTCAAGCTAGCATCAAAATGGAGCAAAAACGGAATTGAGGGCCTCACATTATAGAGTCATATAACTTTATTATTTATAAACCAATACCTACATGTAATACATTGATGGATTGGGAAATTCCTATACTTTTCTATTTTACCTTTTTATTGGTGTTTGAAAACATATCTTTTTTGTAACTAAGAAAAAACTCGTGACTTTTACGACAAAATTTTTATAAAATCAGACATAATTGAGCTTTTTCAAAAGAATATGAACAAAATGAATTTGGTAAATTATTGAATGTTTATGTTTTACATGTATTTTAATCCTTGAGATTAAAGTTTCCTCAATTTATGCAATTTAATGAGCATTGAGTGCCAATGAGCTATATGTTGTTTAGGTAAATTATGACTGGACTGTTTCTTCAAATTTCATGCATGTGTATCAATGCTGCAAAATCCATCATTATAGACAATTGGCTGATAGTCAACAGCAATCTAAAACCCAGTGACTTCTCCTTCACCGACATGTAGGGCTAGCCAGCAGCAGCAGTAGGTTTATTGGTCAATCCATGTAATTAGACACTTTTCACTACCCAGTGATATCACCACCAACACAAGCAGGTAAGTATAGATATCTTAAAAAAAAACAGGGGTTTTATTTAAAGAAAACTCTGTTCCTCTCGGTAGACTGTATCAATAGCCTTATAGGGTACTAATGTAAACTTGTGATTATCTCAAGGGACTGTATCCCCAGCTATTGGTACTCATATGTTGTAACTGTTGTGATCCTTTCATCAGAGGACTATCAGTTGACTAGGTTATTAATGTGTTGTAACTGTTGTGATATTCTCATGGGACTGTATCAGTAGTGTGTAGTACTAATGTGAACTTTTGAACTTAAACCATTTGCTCTTTTCATGTGTAATGTAGTACCAAAAACTATGTAACTGTTGTGATCCTTTTAATAGACTGAGAGTGTACAAATAGCTGAGGGTATTTATGTGTAGCTAATAAGATCTTCTCTGTAGACTGTATAATTAGCATATGACATTATATTTGCATTTCTATTGTTCTTTCCCACTGTAAGCCCATACGGAGGAGCTGCAATTATTTCTCTATAATCGCAATTGCTCTGTCAGTATACTTTGACGTCATAAAGGAGTAACGTTATATATACTTTTCCATGACGTTATAGATTTAAACCACTATACGATACATCATGTGTTTTTCTCCAACTCGATTAAAATTGACGTATTTACATGTAATATTAAAACATGTTTTTGATAACATTTTAAAGGAATAACTGTTATAACATATCATTGATTCTGTTAAAAATCTATGTGAATTAAAAAGATACATTACAGTGTGAATGTTTACTTTTGATGTTATAGCTAAACGTCAAGGTCTAGGCTAATACAGGGTATTTGCGAGTGGTAAAATGCAAATATAAGTAATAAACAACGATTATTTAGTGAACATGGCGTTATGAATAGCAACTGCTCTGCTGGCATATTTTCTATGATGCGCTAGCGCGCATCATGGAATATGCCAACAGAGCAATTGCTATTCAAAACGCCATGTTCACTAAATAACGTTGTTTATTTCTTAAATGGTTACCTGTTTTGATCCTCTCATCATGGGACTTATTTGATTAGTGTATTAAGAGATGTAAATGTTGTGGTTTTCTCAGTGGATTGTACCAATATCATATGATACTAAACTTTAACTGTTGTGATCCTTTTACTAAAGTGTATAATTAGCCTAAGGAAATATTGGAACTTATTGTTTTCATGTTCCAATCTTGAAAGGGTGATTTGTGTTTTAGAAATTGACATTGTGTAACTTTTTGAGTCTAGTGTTTTGTTGTGTAATTTGTGCAAAAAATCTTGACTCTTGAAGGATTTTATACAAATGTCAAATTGCAGCAAACACATCTACCTTGAACAATTGTCATTTTCCATGCTGTTTTAATTTTCTTTTATACCCCCTGCAAATGGAGTTTGGAAGGGTTTATAGGAATCACCTTGTCTGTCTGTCAGTGTGTCCTTGCAAAATTTGTGTCCTGGCCATATCTGGAGAAATATTGGAAGTTCTTGGTTCACATCAAGATTGTATATGACCTAAGGGTGTGTCATGACTTTGACCACAGGTCATTTGGGCAAGGTCAAGGTTACCGGCAGGAAAAGTGCAAAATTTGTACACTCTCCGTATCTTGCTTAACGGGAAATATTGGAAGTTTTTACTTCACACAAAGATTGCTTATGACCTTAAGGTGTGTCATGACTTTGACCCAGGGTCATTTGGGCAAGGACAAGGCCACTGAACGGGAAAGCTGCAAAATTTGTGTTTCTTCTTATGGAGAATCATTAGAAGTCCTTACTTCACATAAAGATTGCTTATGACATGAAGGTGTGTCTAACGTTGACCCAAGTCTTTTTAGCAAGTTCAAGGTCATTGTTTAAAAAATGCTTAATTCCTGTCTGTGTCATGTTTTGCCAAATGGAAATGATTAGAAACTCAAATTTGACACAAAGCTTGCTTGTGTCAGGCCACATAAAATTAATTTTTAGATTCTGATCCCGACCTGCCTCTCTGAAAATGGCCTGTCCAGAATTTTATTTATTTTTTCGGGGAAAAAAAATTGGACAAAAAAATGTTGCTCGGCATACCAAAAGTTCAAATTATTTAATGTCTGCTTGACATGTGGAATATTGTTTGATTCCAGTCATGTTTGTTACCATAAGGATACAAATGTCTTTATGTATTAACAATGAAGTTGAAATAAAATTGAATTTAAAGAATAGAAATTGGTTTGTGTACTCATACTAGCATTAGCAGTTTTTTTAGGTCACCTGAGTCACTCAGATGACCTATTGCAATTGGTCTTCATCCCCTGTCGTGTGGTGTGAGTAGTGTGCATTGCATTAACAATTTTACTTTTTAAACTTCATGAAAACCATAAGGCCAATTGTTACCATTTTTGGTGTGAAGCATCTCTCTGGTAAGAGGAATATAAATTGTGAAACCCATGGCTCTACATCCCCCCCCCCTCCCCCGGGGCACCACAGGTGGGGCCAAATATGCAATTAAAAAAAAGCAAAATTTTCAAAAATCATTTTCCCATCTCTCATACATGTGAGGAAAAAGTGAATGCATGGTGATGATGTCCATGAAGCCCTCTACCAAAATTGTGAAATTCATGGGTCAGGGGTTCAGGCTTTAGGGTGGGGTCATTATGGCCATACAGTAAAAATATATTATATCTTAGAAAATCTTCTTTTTTACTCCAATATATATTTGTTAAAAACTAAATGCATGGTTATGATGTCCATGAAGTCTTCTACCTAAATTGTGAAATTCATGACCCCTGGGACAGGGGTCTAGGCCCTAGGGTGGGGCTAATGTAGCAATATAGTGAAAATGTATATATTTAATTCTTTAAAAATCTTCTTTACTCTTACACATGTGGGGAAAAATTGAATGCATGGTTATGATGTCCATGAATTCCTACCTAAATTGTGAAATTCATTGCCCATTGGTCAGTGCTTCAGGCCGAAGGGGGTAGGGGGCAATATTGCCTTATACTGTTAATGCCTATAACATTTAAAAATCTTCTTCTCTACTATCCGCATCTGTAAGAAAAACATACTTCATAATTATGTAAACTAGGAAGTCTTCTACTAAAATTGTAAATTTCATATCCCAAGGACTATGGTTTTGTCTGACTCTAAGGGGGCCAAAATGGATTTAAAGCGTTAATGCATATAATGTTTAAAAGTTATCTTCTTTATGCCCACACACATGTAAGAAAAACTGAGAAAAAAAGACCAGGTAGCCCTCTACCAAAATTAATTTCATGTCTCCATGATAGGGGTTCTGACTCTAAGGTGGGACCAAAATAGTCAAATAGTGTTAATATAATCAATGTTTAAAAAAAATCCTTTTCTTCTTTCCTTCTGCTGATACTGAATAAAAACTAACTGCATATAAGGAAAGAAAATAAAGCCATCTATCAAAATTTTAAATTTCATGTCTCCCATGTAGGGATTTGAATCTAGGATGTGGCCAAAACACTCATAAAGTGTTAGACTAGGGGTTCTTAATGCAGGGTGTGGCCAAAATTGTCATTTAGTGTTAATGTATATAAAATTTAAAGAAAAGGTCTACTGACTCACTGCATATATAGAAAAAAAATCATTAAGCTGTCATCTTTAATAATATTTTAAAGCCGAGTGGTTAAGGTGCAGGACTCATGAATAAAGGTAGTGGATTCGAATCCTGGTCGTGGCAGGTCAACGTTGTGTCCTTGGGAAAGGCAATTTACATGGATTTCCTCACTCCACCCAAATGTAAAATGGGTACCTGGCTATAGACAGTGAAAGATATTGTCAGAATGTGAGTGTTTGAGCGCCTTAATGGCTGCCGCACTGAGAAAGCTCTGGAATGCTATAAGGTCTGCTGGAGTAATAATTGTAAAAGCGCTTTGAGAATTCATTAGCATTATAAAAGCGCTATATAAAAATTGCAATTATTTATTTATTATTATTTATGTCAGGTATTATATATACACATTACAAACCTTTTGAACATGCATATGTAGTTTAGTACACAAATTATCCATTTAAGAGTCGTAACAAGGCATTTTGTTGAAATACGCGTTTAAATTTCCCTGCCATTTTGTGAGAATTCGCACTTGGAATGTCTCGGATTTTATCGTTAACATGGCGACCATAAACAGCGAATTTTTAAACGTGATCTTAAAAGTTGCAGAGATTTCGTTGCAAAAACAGTTAATATGGTAACATGGTATTATAAAAGAGAAACATTGTAAGTATTTGAGACCAGTCATATGAAAATTTAGGCAGGATACAGCGCGATTTAGTTTTTTTATTTGCTACAAAGCTAGTCTTTGGGACGAATTCTATTGTTAAACTGGGTCTGTAGGACATCTGTCATTAGCTCACCTGGGCTGAAAGCTCAAGTGAGCTATTCTGATCACATTTTGTCTGTCGTCCGTCTGTCTGTCTGTCCGTCTGTCCGTAAACTTCACATTTTCAACATCTTCTGAAGAACTACTGGGCCAATTTCAACCAAACTTGGCACAAATCATCCTTAGGCAAAGGGGATTCAAAGTTGTGAAAATGAAGGGCCACACCTGTTTTCAAGGGGAGATAATTAGAAATTAATGAAAAATTTCGAGAAATTTTCAAAAATCTTCTTCTCAAGAACCATAAAGCCAGGAAAGCTGAAACTTGTGTGGAAGCATCCTTAGGTAGTTTAGATTCAAAGTTGTGAAATTCATGAACCCGGGGGGTAGGGTGGGGCCACAATGGGGGGGGGGGGTCGACGTTTTACATAGGAATATATAGAGTAAATCTTTAAAAATCTTCTTCTCAGAAACTAATCAGCCAGGAAAGCTGATACTTGTTCGAGGCATCCTCAGGTAGTGTAGATTCAAAGTTGTGAAAATCGTGAACCCCGGGGATAGGGTGGGGCCATCATATGGGTTTGAAGTTTTACAAAGGAATAGATAGAGTAAATCTTTTAAAATCTTCTTCTTAAAAACTAATCAGCCAGGAAAGCTGAAACTTGTGTGGAAGCATCCTCAGGTAGTGTAGATTCAAAGTTGTGAAAATCATGACCCCGAGGGTAGGGTGGGGCCACAATGGGGGTCGAAGTTTTACATAGGAATATATCTATAGAGAAATCTTTAAAAATCTTCTTCTCAGAAACTAATCAGCCAGGAAAGCTTTCACTTGTGTGAAAGCATCCTTAGGTAGTGTAAATTCAAAGTTGTGAAAATCATGACCCCGAGGGTAGGGTGGGGCCACAATGGGGGTCGAAGTTTTACATAGGAATATATCTATAGAGAAATCTTTAAAAATATTCTTCTCAGAAACTAATCAGCCAGGAAAGCTGTGTTGAAGCATATTCAGGTAGTGTAGATTCTAAGTTGTGAAAATCATGACCCTTGGGGGTAGGGTGGGGCCACAATGGAGGGGGGGGGGGTCGAAGTTTTACATAGGTATATATAGAGTTAATCTTTAAAAATCTTCTTCTCAGAAACTAATCAGCCAGGAAAGCTGAAACTTGTGTGGAAGTATCCTCAGGTAGTGTAGATTTCAAGTTGTGAAAATCATGACCCCTGGGGGTAGGGTGGGGCCACATGGGGGATGTTAAAGTTTTACATGGGAATATATAGAGTAAATCTTTAAAAATCTTCTCAGAAACTAATCAGCCAGATGATTCTTTATAATTGTTAATACTTTGGCTCCAGGACAATTCTTCAGCCTCACAAGAAGGTTCAGAGTTTGATGTAGCTTTATATCCCATATATAAACAATTATTAAGGATCTTTTTGAGAACTGCAATACTCATCATGAGATATGACTATATAACCATCCTGTTAGAAAAGGGACTAATGATAATAAACATAAGAATATCCAGTGGGAAAAATGGATTTTATTTATACAGGATCTACATGTATTATTGTACATTGTCCAGATTGTTTGTATTATGACTCCATTAAGCTGATTTTATCATACATGTACCTATTGTTCCTTAGGTGAGCAATGTAGCATATGGGCCTCTTGTTTTATTGATAGAACATCCTATCTAGCTTTAAATGAAATGACGGTATTTAATGATACGATTTTTCTATTTTGTTTATTAATAAAAACACAAAAGTACATGTTTCCACTTAAGGTGGCTCTATACACCAATTTTTGATGACGCAGTACGAAAAAAAAGTAAATCTGGAAGCATGTATTTCTTGTACTGGCTGATTTCAACTGAGGCGAAAGGTATGGGGACCGCTCTTTTGAAAAAAATGTTAAGGTGGCTCTATACACAAGTTATTGATGACGCAGTTCGAAAAAAAACATAAATCTGTCATTCTTGTACTGGCTGATTTAAATTGATTCGTGTGGGGACCGCTCTTCTAAAAAAAAAATGTAAAATAGATTTAATTTGGTCATTGGAAAATTAATTATTTAGATGTAAGGTGATATGGGACACCTTCATGTTGTGTCGTATTATTTATCAAAATGAATGAATAAATTCAGGTATACGTTTATAAATAATTTTTATCCTATTATTGTCACCTTAAAGCGCAGCAGAGTGGGTTGGAGGGTTCACCACGGACCTGTAAGACTTAATCCCGCTGGGGATTTTAAAATTTCTTACCTTTCCAAAATTTTCTAAGACATATTTTTTGGTTAAAAATTATGAAAGAAAATTCTAAACTGGTGAAAGGATTTAAATTATAATTTTCTTTAATCCACATTGATATCGACAGATGTTTCTTACCACCTTTAAGGGGATGGAAGGGGGGCTTTGAATTTCTATTGGGTTGGGATACATAAATCCTATTAGTTAATTTTCCCCTTTATTTGTTGGACTTAGTTTTGCAAAAAAAGCAAATATACTATGTATTTACTTATTTATACCTATAATGAAATATGTATGTATTTATCATTCCAACACAATATTTAGGAAATTTTCAACTCAGAAATTGAAAAGGTGTTTGGGCCTTGGAACTTAGGAACGAAAACTCTTACCTAAGGAACTTTCATACCAAATAAAATAAAATAAAAATAATTTGTGTTTATTTGCAATGATTTTCATTATTATCTTAATGTCACATTTATGAAAATACATTTTCTTATGACATCAAGCAGCTTTTTCAGATGACTTGTCAACAGAGTAAGAAGATATGAACAATCAAGTTTTAGGGAAATACTAAGAATTTTGCAATAATAATTTTTTTGAATGTAATAAAGTGTTATAATTATTTTATGTGTCTGAAGGAAATATCCATCATATGACAAAAACATTACAAGTTGTTAACAGGTTACTCTTTTAAAAAATATTTTACAAAAACACAAAAAAACAACAACCTTAAAATTCTTTTAAAATACCTATTGTATCACTATCATCATTTTAATGTTTGATAAGTATATATTTTGTGGTCTTCTATTGAAAATTGGAATAAACTGTGGACGTATAGAACCACCTGAAATAAATAGACTTAATTAGATAATTGGAAATTTCATTATTTACATGTAAGGTGGTATGGGACACCTTCATGTTGTGTTGTATTATTTATCGAAAAAAAAAGAATAAAATAAAGTATAATTTTATAAATAGTCCTAACCTTCATTGTTATCTCACAGCGTAGCGCAGTGAGTAAGAGGATTCACTACGGACCCGGAAGTCATTTTCAACATTTTCGAAAACATATTTTGTGGTTGAATATTCCCACCGTACAACCGCTTTGAAGTTTGAATCACTTCATTTAAGTGCCGTATGATACATTCCAAATAAGTTACATAGTTGCTCTTTTATCTTTTATGTTTATAAAAAACATTGTAATATAAAGAATATTGAGCCATTTTCTGATGCAATTTTTTTTGGGGGGGGGGACGCAAACTGAGAAGTTTGGACGCTTAACAAACTAAAACGGGTTGTGTTAGCTACATGATACAATATCAGAAAAAATAGTCTATTATATAAGCTTCAATTAGTATCTATAATACATCTCGTTGCTGCTATTTTAATTTTAGCAACACACCCTAGAAGAAAAATGATACTTGTAACGTCTGTTGGATGATACATTCAATGTATGTTATTAAACAAGTAATGATACACAATGATCAGCAAAATTTCCCTCTCTGTAAATGGCCTGCCCTGATGTATTTTTAAAAAATTGAGTGAAAAAAAAACAAGACATCAGTCGCATCTTTGCATATTACAAATTTGAGGGTTTTTTTTTTCAACATACAGCATACTTTGTTTAATGTTACACCTTTCCTTATGATGAACTGACTTGTAAGTTTTTTCACAAATAGAAAAGGGGCTCCTAATTGATATAGACTCAAGTTATATTAGAAAAATGTTAGAGACTCGGAAGTAATAACAATTTGAGTTATGATGACTCGTCTGCCATATCGTTTGTAATGGAAACACATTGAAATAGTTGTATCTGGATCCAGCTTGATAAAGATAATTGTTACAAAAGCGCTTACGTTTGTGTGTACATTCTTATTTCAAATTAAATTCATACAAGAGTAAATTTAAACTAAAAATTGCAGGTGTAGCATTCATGCTTGGTTGTTGTTCAGAGAAGCTACCAGCAGATCTATCATTTAGGCGCCACTGTGAGGGAAATCTGTTTGCCTGTGCTAATTTGTAGCGATCTGGTCTGAACAAGTAAAACAGCCTGCAAGTCCGGGAATTTACCTACTTCAGACGCCTGCAAGACTGTGAAAAATCACACTTTACAAAATGGTTGGAATTATTGTTTAAAACGATTTGCACAAATGTTATTTTTAAATTATGTTTATGATTCTTGGTTCAAAAGTGCAATTGCCAAACATAGACTCAAGCAGTGTTAACAAAATATTTAGAGACTTGAAATTAATAATAGTTTGAGTTAGGATGATTCGTCTGCCAGGTTCAAATTATCTTGCTTTCATATCTTAACTCTGAAATTGAACGATAGAAATTAGTGTCCTCTATTAGGAGACGAGGTCCGAGACTTTACAAAATAATTTTATATTGCATTAATATTATCCTTCTGTCAACTGACATGTACATGTATCTTCAATTATGTTCAAAATCCTTGGTTCAATAGTATTATTTCTATATAATGATTCAACCAAAATTACAAAAAGTTTAGAGATTCTAGAGTATGTTTAAAACGAAATATGCCAAGTGCAGCATCCACAGTTATTCAAAGAAGCAACAACAACTTTATCATAAAGGCGTTACTGTGTGGAAAATGTGTATGCCTGTGGCAGTTTCGTAGCAATCTGGCATGAATATGTAAAGCAGCCTGCAAGTACGGGATTTTACATACTTCAGACGCCTGCAATACTGTGAAAAATCACACTTTACAACATATTATGAAATATTGTTTAAAACCTGTTCCATTAATTTTATCTTACTGTCAGCTGACATCTTTTATGTGTAATTTGCAGATATAGACGAAAGTTTTATTAGAATAATGTTAGAGACTCGGAAATAATAACAGTTTGAGTTATGATGACTCGTTCGCCATATCGTCTGTAATGGGAACACATTAAAATATTTGTATCTGGATCCAGCTTGATAAAGATAATTGTTACAAAAGCGCTTACGTTTGAGTGTATATTCTTATTTCCTATTAAATTAAAACTTTCAGATGTAGCATTCATGCTTGGTTGTTGTTCAGAGAAGCTACCAGCAGATCTATCATTTAGGCGCCATTGTGTGGGAAATCTGTTTACCTGTGCTAATTTGTAGCGATCTGGTCTGAACAAGTAAAACAGCCTGCAAGTCCGGGAATTTACCTACATCAGACGCCTGCAAGACGGTGAAAAATCACACTTTACAAAATGGTTTGAATTATTGTTTAAAACGATTAGCACAAATGTTATTTTTAAATTATGTTTATGATTCTTAGTTCAAAAGTGTAATTTCCAAACATAGACTCAAGCGGTGTTAACAAAATTTTTAGAGAGATCGGAATTAATAACAGTTTGAGTTAGGATGACTCGTCTGCCAGGTTCAAACTATCTTGTTTTCATATCTTAACTCTGAAATTGAACGATAGAAATTAGCGTCCTCTATAAGGAGACGAGATCCGAGACTTTACAAAACAATTTTATATTGCATTAATATTATCCTTCTGTCAACTGACATGTTTCTTCAATTCTGTTCAAAATCCTTAGTTCAATAGTATTATTTCTATATAATGATTCAAGCAAAATTACAAAAGGTTTAGAGATTCTAGAGTATGTTTAAAACGAAATATGCCAAGTGCAGCATCGAAGCTGGGAAGTTATTCAAAGAAGCAACAACTTTATCAAAAAGGCGCTACTGTGTTGAAAATGTGTATGCCTGTGGCAATTTTGTAGCAATCTGGTCTGAATATGTAAAGCAGCCTGCAAGTACGGGATTTTACATACTTCAGCCGCCTGCAAGACTGTGAAAAATTACACTTTACAACATGTTATGAAATATTCTTTAAAACTTGTTCCATTAGCTTTATATTACTGTCAGCTGACATCTTTCAAGTGTAATTTGCAGACATAGACTACAGTTTTATTTGAATAATGATAGAGACTCGGAAGTTATAACAGTTTGAGTTATGATGACTCGTCTGACATATCGCCTGTAATGGGAACATATTAAAATATTTGTATCTGGATCCAGCTTGATAGAGATAATTGTTACAAAAGCGCTTACGTTTGAGTGTACATTTTTTTTTCAAATTAAATTAAAAATTCCAAGTGTAGCATTCATGCTTGGTTGTTGTTCATAGAAGCTTCCAGCAGATCTATCATTTAGGCGCCCCTGTGTTGGAAATCTGTTTGCTTGTGGCAGTTTGTAGCGATCTGGTCTGAACAAATAAAACAGCCTGCAAGTCCGGGATTTTACCTACTTCAGACGCCTGCAAGACTGTAAAAAATCACACTTCACAAAATGGTTTGAATGATTGTTTAAAACAAGTCGCATGAATTTTATCTTTCTATCAGCTGACATCTTTCAATTATGTTTATGATTCTTGGTTCAAAAGTGTAATTTCCAAACAGACTCAAGCAGTGTTAACAAAAATTTTAGAGATATTGGAATTAATAACATTTTGAGTTATGATGACTCGTCTGCCAGGTTCAAACTATCTTGTTTTCATATCTTAACTCTGAAATTGAACGATAGAAATTAGCGTCCTCTATAAGGAGACGAGGTCCGAGACTTTACAAAACAACTTTATATTGCATTACTATTATCCTACTGTCAACTGACATGTTTCTTCAATTATGTTCAAAACTCTTAGTTCAATAGTATTATTTCTATATAATGATTCAACCAAAATTACAAAAAGTTTTGAGATTCTACAGTATGTTTAAAACGAAATATGCCAAGTGCAGCATCCAAGCTGGGCAGTTATTCAAAGAAGCAACAACAACTTTATCATAAAGGCGCTACTGCGTTGAAAATGTGTATGCCTGTGGCAGTTTCGTAGCAATCTGGTCTGAATATGTAAAGCAGCCTGCAAGTACGGGATTTTACATACTTCAGACGCCTGCAATACTGTGAAAAATCACACTTTACAACAAGGTATAAAATATTGTTTAAAAGCTGTTCTATTAATTTTATCTTACTGTCAGCTGATACCTTTCAAGTGTAAATTGCAGATATAGACGAAAGTTATATTAGAAAATGATAGAGACTCGGAAGTAATAACAGTTTAAGTTATGATGACTCGTTCGCCATATCGTCTGTAATGGGAAAATATTAAAATATTTGTATCTGGATCCAGCTTGATAGAGATAATTGTTACAAAAGCGCTTTCGTTTGAGTGTACATTCTTATTTCAAATTAAATTGAAAATTCCAGGTGTAGCATTCATGCTTGGCTGTTGTTCAGAGAAGCTATCAGCAGATCTATCATTTTGGCGCCACTGTGTGGGAAATCTGTTTTCCTGTGCTAAAGTGTAGCGATCTGGTCTGAACAAGTAAAACAGCCTGCAAGTCCGGAATTTTACCTACTTCAGACACCTGTAAGACTGTGAAAATTCACACTTTACAAAATGGTTTGAATGATTGTATAAAACGATTCGCACAAATTTTATCTTACTGTCAGCTGACATCTTTCATTTATGTTTATGATTCTTGGTTCAAAAGTGTAATTTCCAAACATAAACTCAAGCAGTGTTAACAAAATTTTTAGAAATATTCGATTTAATAACAGTTTAAGTTATGATGACTCGTCTGCCAGGTTCAAACTATCTTGCTTTCATATCTTAACTCTGAAATTGAACGATAGAAATTAGTGTCCTCTATAAGGAGACGAGGTCCGAGACTTTACAAAACAAATTTCATATTGCATTACTATTATCCTTCTGTCAACTGACATGTTTCTTCAATTCTGTTCAAAATCCTTAGTTCAATAGTATTATTTCTATATAATGATTCAACCAAAATTACAAAAAGTTTAGAGATTCTACAGTACGTTTAAAACGAAATATGCCAAGTGCAGCATCCAAGCTGGGAAGTTATTCAAAGAAGCAACAACAACTTTATCATTAAGGCGCTACTGTGTTGAAAATGTGTATGCCTGTGGCAGTTTCGTAGCAATCTGGCCTGAATATGTAAAGCAGCCTGCAAGTACGGGATTTTACATACTTCAGACGCCTGCAAGATTGTGAAAAATCACACTTTACAACAAGGTATGAAATATTGTTTAAAACCTGTTCCATTAATTTTATCTGACTGTCAGCTGATACCTTTCAAGTGTAATTTGCAGATATAGACGAAAGTTATATTAGAAAAATGTTAGATACTCGGAAGTAATAACAGTTTAAGTTATGATGACTCGTTCGCCATATCGTCTGTAATGGGAACATATTAAAATATTTGTATCTGGATCCAGCTTGATAGAGATAATTGTTACAAAAGCGCTTATGTTTGAGTGTACATTCTTATTTCAAATTAAACTAAAAATTCCAGGTGTAGCATTCATGTTTGGTTGTTGTTCAGAGAAGCTACCAGCAGATCTATCATTTTTGCGCCACTGTGTGGGAAATCTGTTTTCCTGTGCTAATTTGTAGTGATCTGGTCTGAACAAGTAAAACAGCCTGCAAGTCTGGGATTTTACCTACTTCAGACGCCTGCAAGACTGTGCAAATTCACACCTTACAAACTGATTTGAGTTATTGTTTAAAACGAGTCGCACAAATTTTATCTTACTGTCAGCTGACATCTTTCAATTATGTGTATGATTCTTGGTTCAAAAGTGTAATTCCCAAACATAGACTCAAGCAGTGTTAACAAAATTTTTAGAGATATTGGAATTAATAACAGTTTGAGTTATGATGACTCGTTCTGCCAGGTTCAAACTATCTTGTTTTCATATCTTTACTCTGAAATTGAACGATAGAAATTAGTGTCCTCTATAATTAAGAAGACGAGGTCCGAGACTTTACAAAACAAATTTTATATTGCATTACTATTATGCTACTGTCAACTGACATGTTTCTTCAATTATGTTCAAAATCCTCAGTTCCATAATATTATTTCTATATAATGATTCAACCAAAATTACAAAAAGTTTAGAGATTTTACATTATGTTTAAAACGAAATATGCCAAGTGCAGCATCCAAGCTGGGCAGTTATTCAAAGAAGCAACAACAACTTTATCATAAAGGCGCTACTGTGTTGAAAATGTGTATGCCTGTGGCAATTTTGTAGCAATCTGGCCTGAATCAGTAAAGCAGCCTGCAAGTACGGGATTTTACATACTTCAGACGCCTGCAATACTGTGAAAAATCACACTTTACAACAAGGTATGAAATATTGTTTAAAACCTGTTCCATTAATTTTATCTGACTGTCAGCTGACATCTTTTAAGTGTAATTTGCAGACATGGACTAAAGTTTTATTTGAAGAATGTTAGAGACTCGGAAGTTATAACAGTTTAAGTTATGATGACTCGTCTGACATATCGTCTGTAATGGGAACATATTAAAGTATTTGTATCTGGATCCAGCTTGATAGAGATAATTGTTACAAAAGTGCTTACGTTTGAGTGTACATTCTTATTTCAAATTAAATTAAAAATTCCAAGTGTAGCATTCATGCTTGGTTGTTGTTCAGAGAAGCTACCAGCAGATATATCATTTAGGCACCACCGTGTTGGAAATCTGTCTGCTTGTGGCAATTTGTAGCGATCTGGTCTGAACAAGTAAAACAGCCTGCATGTCCGGGATTTTACCGACTACCGACGCCTGCAAGACTGTGAAAAATGGTTTGAATTATTGTTTAAAACGATTCGCACAAATTTTATCTTACCGTCAGATGACATCTTTCAATTATGTTTATGATTCTTGGTTTAAAAGTGTAATTTCCAAACATAGACTCAAGCAGTGTTAACAAATTTTTTAGAGATATTGGATTTAATAACAGTTTAAGTTATGATGACTCGTTCTGCCAGGTTCAAACTATCTTGCTTTCATATCTTAACTCTGAAATTGAACGATAGAAATTAGTGTCCTCTATAAGGAGACGAGGTCCGAGACTTTACAAAACAAATTTTATATTGCATTACTATTATGCTACTGTCAACTGACATGTTTCTTCAATTATGTTCAAAATTCTTAGTTCAATAGTATTATTTCTATATAATGATTCAACCAAAATTACAAAAAGTTTAGAGATTCTACAGTATGTTTAAAACGAAATATGCCAAGTGCAGCATCCAAGCTGGGCAGTTATTCAAAGAAGCAACAACAACTTTATCATAAAGGCGCTACTGTGTTGAAAATGTGTATTCTGTGGCAGTTTCGTAGCAATCTGGCCTGAATATGTAAAGCAGCCAGCAAGTACGGGATTTTACATACTTCAGACGCCTGCAATACTGTGAAAAATCACACTTTACAACAAGGTATGAAATATTGTTTAAAACCTGTTCCATTAATTTTATCTTATTGTCAGCTGATACCTTTCAAGTGTAATTTGCAGATATAGACCAAAGTTATATTAGAGTAATGTTAGAGACTCGGAAATAATAACAGTTTAAGTTATGATGACTTGTTCGCCATATCGTCTGTAATGGGAACATATTAAAATATTTGTATCTGATTCCAGCTTGATAAAGATAATTGTTACAAAAGTGCTTACGTTTGAGTGTACATTCTTATTTCAAATTAGATGAAAAATTCCAGCTGTAGCTCTCATGCTTGGTTGTTGTTCAGAGAAGCTACCAGCAGATCTATCATTTTGGCGCCACTGTGTGGGAAATCTGTTTTCCTGTGCTAATTTGTAGCGATCTGGTCTGAACAAGTAAAACAGCCTGCAAGTCCGGGAATTTACCTACTTCAGACGCCTGCAAGACTGTGAAAATTCACACTTTACAAACTGATTTGAGTTATTGTTTAAAACGAGTCGCACAAATTTTATCTTACAGTCAGTTGACATCTTTCAATTATGTGTATGATTCTTGGTTCAAAAGTGTAATTTCCAAACATAGACTCAACAATGTTAACAAAATTTTTAGAGATATTGGAATTAATAACAGTTTGAGTTATGATGACTCGTCTGCCAGGTTCAAACTATCTTGCTTTCATATCTTAACTCTGAAATTGAACGATAGAAATTAGTGTCCTCTATAAGGAGACGAGGTCCGAGACTTTACAAAACAAATTTTATATTGCATTACTATTATGCTACTGTCAACTGACATGTTTCTTCAATTATGTTCAAAATTCTTAGTTCAATAGTATTATTTCTATATAATGATTCAACCAAAATTACAAAAAGTTTAGAGATTCTACAGTATGTTTAAAACGAAATATGCCAAGTGCAGCATCCAAGCTGGGCAGTTATTCAAAGAAGCAACAACAACTTTATCATAAAGGCGCTACTGTGTTGAAAATGTGTATGCCTGTGGCAGTTTCGTAGCAATCTGGCCTGAATCAGTAAAGCAGCCTGCAAGTACGGGATTTTACATACTTCAGACGCCTGCAAGACTGTGAAAAATCACACTTTACAACATGGTATGAAATATTGTTTAAAACCTGTTCCATTAATTTTATCTGACTGTCAGCTGACATCTTTCAAGTGTAATTTGCAGACATGGACTAAAGTTTTATTTGAAGAATGTTAGAGACTCGGAAGTTATAACAGTTTAAGTAATGATGACTCGTCTGACATATCGTCTGTAATTGGAACATATTAAAGTATTTGTATCTGGATCCAGCTTGATAGAGATAATTGTTACAAAAGCGCTTACGTTTGAGTGTACATTCTTATTTCAAATTGAACTAAAAATTCCAGGTGTAGCATTCATGCTTGGTTGTTGTTCAGAGAAGCTTCCAGCAGTTTTATCATTTTTGCGCCACTGTGTGGGAAATCTGTTTTCCTGTGCTAATTTGTAGCGATCTGGTCTGAACAAGTAAAACAGCCTGCAAGTCTGGGATTTTACCTACTCCAGACGCCTGCAAGACTGTGAAAATTCACACTTTACAAACTGATTTGAGTTATTGTTTAAAACGAGTCGCACAAATTTTATCTTACTGTCAGATGACATCTTTCAATTATGTGTATGATTCTTGGTTCAAAGGTGTAATTTCCAAACATAGACTCAAGCAGTGTTAACAAAATTTTTAGAGATATTGGAATTAATAACAGTTTGAGTTATGATGACTCGTTCTGCCAGGTTCAAACTATCTTGTTTTCATATCTTTACTCTGAAATTGAACGATAGAATTTAGTGTCCTCTATAATTAAGAAGACGAGGTCCGAGACTTTACAAAACAAATTTTATATTGCATTACTATTATGCTACTGTCAACTGACATGTTTCTTCAATTATGTTCAAAATCCTCAGTTCCATAATATTATTTCTATATAATGATTCAACCAAAATTACAAAAAGTTTAGAGATTCTACAGTATGTTTAAAACGAAATATGCCAAGTGCAGCATCCAAGCTGGGCAGTTATTCAAAGAAGCAACATCAACTTTATCATAAAGGCGCTACTGTGTTGAAAATGTGTATGCCTGTGGCAGTTTCGTAGCAATCTGGCCTGAATCAGTAAAGCAGCCTGCAAGTACGGGATTTTACATACTTCAGACGCCTGCAAGACTGTGAAAAATCACACTTTACAACATGGTATGAAATATTGTTTAAAACCTGTTCCATTAATTTTATCTGACTGTCAGCTGACATCTTTCAAGTGTAATTTGCAGACATGGACTAAAGTTTTATTTGAAGAATGTTAGAGACTCGGAAGTTATAACAGTTTAAGTTATGATGACTCGTCTGACATATCGTCTGTAATGGGAACATATTAAAGTATTTGTATCTGGATCCAGCTTGATAGAGATAATTGTTACAAAAGTGCTTACGTTTGAGTGTACATTCTTATTTCAAATTAAATTAAAAATTCCAAGTGTAGCATTCATGCTTGGTTGTTGTTCAGAGAAGCTACCAGCAGATATATCATTTAGGCACCACCGTGTTGGAAATCTGTCTGCTTGTGGCAATTTGTAGCGATCTGGTCTGAACAAGTAAAACAGCCTGCATGTCCGGGATTTTACCGACTACCGACGCCTGCAAGACTGTGAAAAATGGTTTGAATTATTGTTTAAAACGATTCGCACAAATTTTATCTTACCGTCAGATGACATCTTTCAATTATGTTTATGATTCTTGGTTTAAAAGTGTAATTTCCAAACATAGACTCAAGCAGTGTTAACAAATTTTTTAGAGATATTGGATTTAATAACAGTTTAAGTTATGATGACTCGTTCTGCCAGGTTCAAACTATCTTGCTTTCATATCTTAACTCTGAAATTGAACGATAGAAATTAGTGTCCTCTATAAGGAGACGAGGTTCGAGACTTTACAAAACAAATTTTATATTGCATTACTATTATCCTTCTGTCAACTGACATGTTTCTTCAATTCTGTTCAAAATCCTTAGTTCAATAGTATTATTTCTATATAATGATTCAACCAAAATTACAAAAAGTTTAGAGATTCTACAGTATGTTTAAAACGAAATATGCCAAGTGCAGCATCCAAGCTGGGCAGTTATTCAAAGAAGCAACAACAACTTTATCATAAAGGCGCTACTGTGTTGAAAATGTGTATGCCTGTGGCAATTTTGTAGCAATCTGGCCTGACTATGTAAAGCAGCCTGCAAGTACGGGATTTTACATACATGCCTGCAAGACTGTGAAAAATCACACTTTACAACATGGTATGAAATATTGTTTAAAACCTGTTCCATTAATTTTATCTGACTGTCAGCTGACATCTTTTAAGTGTAATTTGCAGACATGGACTAAAGTTTTATTTGAAAAATGTTAGAGACTCGGAAGTTATAACAGTTTAAGTTATGATGACTCGTCTGACATATCGTCTGTAATGGGAACATATTAAAGTATTTGTATCTGGATCCAGCTTGATAGAGATAATTGTTACAAAAGTGCTTACGTTTGAGTGTACATTCTTATTTCAAATTAAATTAAAAATTCCAAGTGTAGCATTCATGCTTGGTTGTTGTTCAGAGAAGCTACCAGCAGATATATCATTTAGGCACCACCGTGTTGGAAATCTGTCTGCTTGTGGCAATTTGTAGCGATCTGGTCTGAACAAGTAAAACAGCCTGCATGTCCGGGATTTTACCGACTACCGACGCCTGCAAGACTGTGAAAAATGGTTTGAATTATTGTTTAAAACGATTCGCACAAATTTTATCTTACCGTCAGATGACATCTTTCAATTATGTTTATGATTCTTGGTTTAAAAGTGTAATTTCCAAACATAGACTCAAGCAGTGTTAACAAATTTTTTTAGAGATATTGGATTTAATAACAGTTTAAGTTATGATGACTCGTTCTGCCAGGTTCAAACTATCTTGCTTTCATATCTTAACTCTGAAATTGAACGATAGAAATTAGTGTCCTCTATAAGGAGACGAGGTCCGAGACTTTACAAAACAAATTTTATATTGCATTACTATTATCCTTCTGTCAACTGACATGTTTCTTCAATTCTGTTCAAAATCCTTAGTTCAATAGTATTATTTCTATATAATGATTCAACCAAAATTACAAAAAGTTTAGAGATTCTACAGTATGTTTAAAACGAAATATGCCAAGTACAGCATCCAAGCTGGGCAGTTATTCAAAGAAGCAACAACAACTTTATCATTAAGGCGCTACTGTGTTGAAAATGTGTATGCCTGTGGCAGTTTCGTAGCAATCTGGCCTGAATATGTAAAGTAGCCTGCAAGTACGGGATTTTACATACTTCAGACGCCTGCAATACTGGTGAAAAATCACACTTTACAACAAGGTATGAAATATTGTTTAAAACCTGTTCCATCAATTTTATCTTATTGTCAGCTGATACCTTTCAAGTGTAATTTGCAGATATAGACGAAAGTTATATTAGAATAATGTTAAAGACTCGGAAATAATAACAGTTTAAGTTATGATGACTCGTTCGCCATATCGTCTGTAATGGGAACATATTAGCATATTTGTATCTGGATCCAGCTTGATAGAGATAATTGTTACAAAAGTGCTTACGTTTGAGTGTACATTCTTATTTCAAATTGAACTAAAAATTCAAGGTGTAGCATTCATGCTTGGTTGTTGTTCAGAGAAGCTTCCAGCATATTTATCATTTTTGCGCCACTGTGTGGGAAATCTGTTTTCCTGTGCTAATTTGTAGCGATCTGGTCTGAACAAGTAAAACAGCCTGAAAGTCTGGGATTTTACCTACTCCAGACGCCTGCAAGACTGTAAAAATTCACACTTTACAAACTGATTTGAGTTATTGTTTAAAACGAGTCGCACAAATTTTATCTTACAGTCAGTTGACATCTTTCAATTATGTGTATGATTCTTGGTTCAAAAGTGTAATTTCCAAACATAGACTCAAGCAGTGTTAACAAAATTTTTAGAGATATTGGAATTAATAACAGTTTGAGTTATGATGACTCGTCTGCCAGGTTCAAACTATCTTGCTTTCATATCTAAACTCTGAAATTGAACGATAGAAATTAGTGTCCTCTATAAGGAGACGAGGTCCGAGACTTTACAAAACAAATTTTATATTGCATTACTATTATGCTACTGTCAACTGACATGTTTCTTCAATTATGTTCAAAATCCTCAGTTCCATAATATTATTTCTATATAATGATTCAACCAAAATTACAAAAAGTTTAGAGATTCTACATTATGTTTAAAACGAAATATGCCAAGTGCATCATCCAAGCTGGGCAGTTATTCAAAGAAGCAACAACAACTTTATCATAAAGGCGCTACTGTGTTGAAAATGTGTATGCCTGTGGCAGTTTCGTAGCAATCTGGCCTGAATCAGTAAAGCAGCCTGCAAGTACGGGATTTTACATACTTCAGACGCCTGCAAGACTGTGAAAAATCACACTTTACAACATGGTATGAAATATTGTTTAAAACCTGTTCTATTAATTTTATCTGACTGTCAGCTGACATCTTTCAAGTGTAATTTGCAGACATGGACTAAAGTTTTATTTGAAGAATGTTAGAGACTCGGAAGTTATAACAGTTTAAGTAATGATGACTCGTCTGACATATCGTCTGTAATTGGAACATATTAAAGTATTTCTATCTGGATCCAGCTTGATAGAGATAATTGTTACAAAAGCGCTTACGTTTGAGTGTACATTTTTATTTCAAATTAAATTAAAAATTCCAAGTGTAGCATTCATGCTTGGTTGTTGTTCAGAGAAGCTACCAGCAGATCTATCATTTAGGCACCACCGTGTTGGAAATCTGTCTGCTTGTGGCAATTTGTAGCGATCTGGTCTGAACAAGTTAAACAGCCTGCATGTCCGGGATTTTACCTACTTCCGACGCCTGCAAGACTGTGAAAAATGGATTGAATTATTGTTTAAAACGAGTCGCACAAATTTTATCTTACCGTCAGATGACATCTTTCAATTATGTTTATGATTCTTGGTTCAAAAGTGTAATTTCCAAACATAGACTTAAGCAGTGTTAACAAAATTTTTAGAGATATTGGATTTAATAACAGTTTAAGTTATGATGACTCGTCTGCCAGGTTCAAACTATCTTGCTTTCATATCTTAACTCTGAAATTGAACGATAGAAATTAGTGTCCTCTATAAGGAGACGAGGTCCGAGACTTTTCAAAACAAATTTTATATTGCATTACTATTATGCTACTGTCAACTGACATGTTTCTTCAATTATGTTCAAAATTCTTAGTTCAATAGTATTATTTCTATATAATGATTCAACCAAAATTACAAAAAGTTTAGAGATTCTACAGTATGTTTAAAACGAAATATGCCAAGTGCAGCATCCAAGCTGGGCAGTTATTCAAAGAAGCAACAACAACTTTATCATAAAGGCGCTACTGTGTTGAAAATGTGTATTCTGTGGCAGTTTCGTAGCAATCTGGCCTGAATATGTAAAGCAGCCAGCAAGTACGGGATTTTACATACTTCAGACGCCTGCAATACTGTGAAAAATCACACTTTACAACAAGGTATGAAATATTGTTTAAAACCTGTTCCATTAATTTTATCTTATTGTCAGCTGATACCTTTCAAGTGTAATTTGCAGATATAGACCAAAGTTATATTAGAGTAATGTTAGAGACTCGGAAATAATAACAGTTTAAGTTATGATGACTTGTTCGCCATATCGTCTGTAATGGGAACATATTAAAATATTTGTATCTGGATCCAGCTTGATAAAGATAATTGTTACAAAAGTGCTTACGTTTGAGTGTACATTCTTATTTCAAATTAGATTAAAAATTCCAGCTGTAGCACTCATGCTTGGTTGTTGTTCAGAGAAGCTACCAGCAGATCTATCATTTTGGCGCCACTGTGTGGGAAATCTGTTTTCCTGTGCTAATTTGTAGCGATCTGGTCTGAACAAGTAAAAAAGCCTGCAAGTCCGGGATTCTACTTACTTCAGACGCCTGCAAGACTGTGAAAATTCACACTTTACAAACTGATTTGAGTTATTGTTTAAAACGAGTCGCACAAATTTTATCTTACAGTCAGATGACATCTTTCAATTATGTGTATAATTCTTGGTTCAAAAGTGTAATTTCCAAACATAGACTCAACAATGTTAACAAAATTTTTAGAGATATTGGAATTAATAACAGTTTGAGTTATGATGACTCGTCTGCCAGGTTCAAACTATCTTGTTTTCATATCTTTACTCTGAAATTGAACGATAGAAATTAGTGTCCTCTATAATTAAGAAGACGAGGTCCGAGACTTTACAAAACAAATTTTATATTGCATTACTATTATGCTACTGTCAACTGACATGTTTCTTCAATTATGTTCAAAATCCTCAGTTCCATAATATTATTTCTATATAATGATTCAACCAAAATTACAAAAAGTTTAGAGATTCTACAGTATGTTTAAAACGAAATATGCCAAGTGCAGCATCCAAGCTGGGCAGTTATTCAAAGAAGCAACATCAACTTTATCATAAAGGCGCTACTGTGTTGAAAATGTGTATGCCTGTGGCAGTTTCGTAGCAATCTGGCCTGAATCAGTAAAGCAGCCTGCAAGTACGGGATTTTACATACTTCAGACGCCTGCAAGACTGTGAAAAATCACACTTTACAACATGGTATGAAATATTGTTTAAAACCTGTTCCATTAATTTTATCTGACTGTCAGCTGACATCTTTCAAGTGTAATTTGCAGACATGGACTAAAGTTTTATTTGAAGAATGTTAGAGACTCGGAAGTTATAACAGTTTAAGTAATGATGACTCGTCTGACATATCGTCTGTAATTGGAACATATTAAAGTATTTCTATCTGGATCCAGCTTGATAGAGATAATTGTTACAAAAGCGCTTACGTTTGAGTGTACATTCTTATTTCAAATTAAATTAAAAATTCATAGTGTAGCATTCATGCTTGGTTGTTGTTCAGAGAAGCTACCAGCAGATCTATCATTTAGGCACCACCGTGTTGGAAATCTGTCTGCTTGTGGCAATTTGTAGCGATCTGGTCTGAACAAGTTAAACAGCCTGCATGTCCGGGATTTTACCTACTTCCGACGCCTGCAAGACTGTAAAAAATGGTTTGAATTATTGTTTAAAACGAGTCGCACAAATTTTATCTTACCGTCAGATGACATCTTTCAATTATGTTTATGATTCTTGGTTCAAAAGTGTAATTTCCAAACATAGACTTAAGCAGTGTTAACAAAATTTTTAGAGATATTGGATTTAATAACAGTTTAAGTTATGATGACTCGTCTGCCAGGTTCAAACTATCTTGCTTTCATATCTTAACTCTGAAATTGAACGATAGAAATTAGTGTCCTCTATAAGGAGACGAGGTCCGAGACTTTTCAAAACAAATTTTATATTGCATTACTATTATGCTACTGTCAACTGACATGTTTCTTCAATTATGTTCAAAATTCTTAGTTCAATAGTATTATTTCTATATAATGATTCAACCAAAATTACAAAAAGTTTAGAGATTCTACAGTATGTTTAAAACGAAATATGCCAAGTGCAGCATCCAAGCTGGGCAGTTATTCAAAGAAGCAACAACAACTTTATCATAAAGGCGCTACTGTGTTGAAAATGTGTATTCTGTGGCAGTTTCGTAGCAATCTGGCCTGAATCAGTAAAGCAGCCAGCAAGTACGGGATTTTACATACTTCAGACGCCTGCAATACTGTGAAAAATCACACTTTACAACATGGTATGAAATATTGTTTAAAACCTGTTCCATTAATTTTATCTTATTGTCAGCTGATACCTTTCAAGTGTAATTTGCAGATATAGACCAAAGTTATATTAGAGTAATGTTAGAGACTCGGAAATAATAACAGTTTAAGTAATGATGACTTGTTCGCCATATCGTCTGTAATGGGAACATATTAAAATATTTGTATCTGGATCCAGCTTGATAAAGATAATTGTTACAAAAGTGCTTACGTTTGAGTGTACATTCTTATTTCAAATTAGATTAAAAATTCCAGCTGTAGCACTCATGCTTGGTTGTTGTTCAGAGAAGCTACCAGCAGATCTATCATTTTGGTGCCACTGTGTGGGAAATCTGTTTTCCTGTGCTAATTTGTAGCGATCTGGTATGAACAAGTAAAATAGCCTGCAAGTCCGGGATTTTACTTACTTCAGACGCCTGCAAGACTGTGAAAATTCACACTTTACAAACTGATTTGAGTTATTGTTTAAAACGAGTCGCACAAATTTTATCTTACAGTCAGTTGACATCTTTCAATTATGTGTATAATTCTTGGTTCAAAAGTGTAATTTCCAAACATAGACTCAACAATGTTAACAAAATTTTTAGAGATATTGGAATTAATAACAGTTTGAGTTATGATGACTCGTCTGCCAGGTTCAAACTATCTTGCTTTCATATCTTAACTCTGAAATTGAACGATAGAAATTAGTGTCCTCTATAAGGAGACGAGGTCCGAGACTTTACAAAACAAATTTTATATTGCATTACTATTATGCTACTGTCAACTGAGATGTTTCTTCAATTATGTTCAAAATTCTTAGTTCAATAGTATTATTTCTATATAATGATTCAACCAAAATTACAAAAAGTTTAGAGATTCTACAGTATGTTTAAAACGAAATATGCCAAGTGCAGCATCCAAGCTGGGCAGTTATTCAAAGAAGCAACATCAACTTTATCTTTAAGGCGCTGCTGTGTTGAAAATGTGTATGCTTGTGGCAGTTTCGTAGCAATCTGGCCTGAATCAGTAAAGCAGCCTGCAAGTACGGGATTTTACATACTTCAGACGTCTGCAATACTGTGAAAAATCACACTTTACAACAAGGTATGAAATATTGTTTAAAACCTGTTCCATCAATTTTATCTTATTGTCAGCTGATACCTTTCAAGTGTAATTTGCAGATATAGACGAAAGTTATATTAGAATAATGTTAGAGACTCGGAAATAATAACAGTTTAAGTTATGATGACTCGTTCGCCATATCGTCTGTAATGGGAACATATTAACATATTTGTATCTGGATCCAGCTTGATAAAGATAATTGTTACAAAAGTGCTTACGTTTGAGTGTACATTTTTTTTCAAATTAGATTAAAAATTCCAGCTGTAGCATTCATACTTGGTTGTTGTTCAGAGAAGCTACCAGCAGATTTATCATTTTGGCGCCACTGTGTGGGAAATCTGTTTTCCTGTGCTAATTTGTAGCGATCTGGTGTGAACAAGTAAAACAGTCTGCAAGTCCGGGATTTTACCTACTTCAGACGCCTGCAAGACTGTGAAAATTCACACTTTACAAACTGATTTGAGTTATTGTTTAAAACGAGTCGCACAAATTTTATCTTACAGTCAGCTGACATCTTTCAATTATGTGTATAATTCTTGGTTCAAAAGTGTAATTTCCAAACATAGACTCAACAATGTTAACAAAATTTTTAGAGATATTGGAATTAATAACAGTTTGAGTTATGATGACTCGTCTGCCAGGTTCAAACTATCTTGCTTTCATATCTTAACTCTGAAAATGAACGATAGAAATTAGTGTCCTCTATAAGGAGACGAGGTCCGAGACTTTACAAAACAAATTTTATATTGCATTACTATTATGCTACTGTCAACTGACATGTTTCTTCAATTATGTTCAAAATTCTTAATTCAATAGTATTATTTCTATATAATGATTCAACCAAAATTACAAAAAGTTTAGAGATTCTACAGTATGTTTAAAACGAAATATGCCAAGTGCAGCATCCAAGCTGGGCAGTTATTCAAAGAAGCAACAACAACTTTATCATAAAGGCGCTACTGTGTTGAAAATGTGTATGCCTGTGGCAGTTTCGTAACAATCTGGCCTGAATATGTAAAGCAGCCTGCAAGTACGGGATTTTACATACTTCAGACGCCTGCAATACTGTGAAAAATCACACTTTACAACAGGGTATGAAATATTGTTTAAAACCTGTTCCATTTTTTTTAATCTTATTGTCAGCTGATACATGTACCTTTCAAGTGTAATTTGCAGATATAGACGAAAGTTATATTAGAATAATGTTAGATACTCGGAAGTAATAACAGTCTAAGTTATGATGACTCGTTCGCCATATCGTCTGTAATGGGAACATATTAAAATATTTGTATCTGGATCCAGCTTGATAGAGATAATTGTTACAAAAGCGCTTACGTTTGAGTGTACATTCTTATTTCAAATTGAACTAAAAATTCCAGGTGTAGCATTCATGCTTGGTTGTTGTTCAGAGAAGCTTCCAGCAGATTTATCATTTTTGCGCCACTGTGTGGGAAATCTGTTTTCCTGTGCTAATTTGTAGCGATCTGGTCTGAACAAGTAAAACAGCCTGCAAGTCTGGGATTTTACCTACTCCAGACGCCTGCAAGACTGTGAAAATTCACACTTTACAAACTGATTTGAGTTATTGTTTAAAACGAGTCGCACAAATTTTATCTTACTGTCAGCTGACATCTTTCAATTATGTGTATGATTCTTGGTTCAAAAGTGTAATTTCCAAACATAGACTCAAGCAGTGTTAACAAAATTTTTAGAGATATTGGATTTAATAACAGTTTGAGTTAGGATGACTCGTCTGCCAGGTTCAAACTATCTTGTTTTCATATCTTAACTCTGATATTGAACGATAGAAATTAGTGTCCTCTATAAGGAGACGAGGTCCGAGACTTTTCAAAACAAATTTTATATTGCATTACTATTATGCTACTGTCAACTGGCATGTTTCTTCAATTATGTTCAAAATTCTTAATTCAATAGTATTATTTCTATATAATGATTCAACCAAAATTACAAAAAGTTTAGAGATTCTACAGTATGTTTAAAACGAAATATGCCAAATGCAGCATCTAAGCTGGGCAGTTATTCAAAGAAGCAACAACAACTTTATCATAAAGGCGCTACTGTGTTGAAAATGTGTATGCCTGTGGCAGTTTTGTAGCAATCTGGCCTGACTATGTAAATCAGCCTGCAAGTACGGGATTTTACATACTTCAGACGACGCCTGCAAGACTGAAAAATCACACTTTACAACATGCCTGCTTTGAAATATTGTTTAAAACCTGTTCCATTAGCTTTATATTACTGTCAGCTGACATCTTTGAAGTGTAATTTGCAGACATAGACTAAGTTTTATTTGAAAAATGATAGAGACTCGGAAGTTATAACAGTTTGAGTTATAATGACTCGTCTGACATATCGTCTGTAATGGGAACATATTAACATATTTGTATCTGGATCCAGCTTGATAGAGATAATTTGTTACAAAAGCGCTTATGTTTGAGTGTACATTCTTATTTCAAATTAAATTTATACTAGAGTAAATTTACAGGAAAAATTTCAGGTGTACATGTAGCATTCATGCTTGGTTGTTGTTCAGAGAAGCTACCAGCAGATCTATCATTTAGGCGCCAATGTGTTGGAAATCTGTTTGCTTGTGGCAATTTGTAGCGATCTGGTCTGAACAAGTAAAACAGCCTGCAAGTCCGGGATTCTACATACATCAGACGCCTGCAAGACTGTGAAAAATTACACTTTACAAAATGATTTGAATTATTGTTTAAAACGAGTCTCACAAACTTTATCTGACTGTCAGCTGACATTTTTCAGTTATGTTTATGATTCTTGGTTCAAAAGTGTTATTTCAAAATATATACTCAAGTAGTATAAACAAAATTTTAGAGATTAGTTTGAGTTATGATGACTCGTCTGCCAGGTTCAAACTATTTAACTCTCAATATTTTAACTCTAAAATTGAACGATAGAAATTAGGGTTTTCTATAAGAAGACGAGGTCCGAGACTTTACAAAACAAATTTTATATTGCATTATGTTTATCCTACTGTCAGCTGACATGTTGTTTCAATTATGGTCAAAATCCTTGGTTCAATATTACGATATCAATATAAAGATTCAACCAGTATTACCACAAGTTTAGAGATTCTAGAGTATGCTTATGACGAAAAATGTCAAGTGCAGCATCCAAGCTGGGCAGATATTCAAAGAAGCAACAACAACTTTATCATAAAGGCGCTACTGTGTTGAAAATGTGTATGCCTGTGGCAGTTTCGTAGCAATCTGGCCTGAACATGTAAAGCAGCCTGCAAGCACGGGACTTTACCTACTTCAGACGCCTGCAAGACTGTGAAAAATCACACTTTACAACATGGTATGAAATATTATTTAAAACGTGTTCCATTAATTTTATATGACTGTCAGCTGACATCTTTCAACTATGTATATAATTCTTGGTTCAGTAGTGTAATTTCCATATATTGACTCAGGAAATATTTAAAAATCTACGAGACTCAAAAGTAATTACATTTTGAGTTATGATGACTGCAAGGTTCAAACTATCTTACTCTCATGTTTTTACTCTCAAATTGATCAATAGAAATAAGCGTTTTCTATTGGGATACGAAGTCCCAGACTTTACAAAAGAATTTTTATAGCTGATTGTCATTTGAATAGTCTCATCTTTGGATGTATACATTTGAGGTTTTATTCAACATACAACATGCATTCGTTGAATGTTACATCTATCTTTATGATTAAATTGATTTTTGAGTTGCTAAAAAGTTGCACCTAAATGTGACCTAACCTAGATGGAAAAATATCAAACTTAGAAATATGCATATTTAATTTTTTACGTTTTAATGACGAAACGCAAAGAAAATTGTTTCTTAATTCTATTGAAACTAAAATATTTCAAACATAAAAAATAATGAGGTGGAAAGACATTTAATTGTTTGAGAACAATCTACTAGTTTGTTATTGTTGTTATCTTCTCAGTACACTGTAGTAATATTTACTGCAACACTGCGTTACTGTTGTGATCCTCTAATTGTACTTATCCAGTTGGTTATGAAATGTATGTGTGATTTTCTTTGCAATTTGTATCATTAGCATATATGGAACCAATATGTAGGTTTAGTGATCATGTCAACGGACTTTTAGCATTACACTGGGATACTGTTGTTATCCTCTCAGTACACTGTATTAATAGCATATGATACTATTTAAAACGTTTATGGTCCTCTCAGTGGACTCTAACAATAGCATAACCAAGTAAAGTAAGTAAGTAATAGAGAAACAAGAAGTAGTGTAAGTGGTTTGATATATGTATCAAAATCAAGGACTTAACAGTAGAAGCGCTCGTTTAGAATATCAACAGCTATTTTAGGGAATTGACAGCCATATGGCGTTCGGACGTGTAACAGCATTGCTTCTTTTAAAAGAAAGTATCTACAACAGTACTATTTTACTATTTACTTACATTTTACAGATTATGATATCAAATCACTGTATATATACAGACCCTGAAACGTACTACTACACCACACGCTCGCTGCACGCTCGCTACACGCTCGCTAAACGGTTCACACGAAACGCTGAACGGTTTACACGAAACGCTGCACGCTTTGCCCGAAACGCTAAACGATTTACACGAAACGCTGAACGGTTTACACGAAACGATTCTCGCACGAAACGATTTGCTCGCTTTTCACACGCTTTGGACACGCTTTTATCCTGATCGATTCGGGTCCTCTCGGATTTTACCCTTTCTCTTTCTACTTACTCTGTTAGTAGAAATTAATTTTAAGAAAACACGAAATAATTGAAATACTGATATTAGAAACATGTACATAAGTATTGAATTGATTAATTAAATTAATTTGGTACTTATGTTTAAAGCAAAAAATTATTTATTCACAGAACTAGTCAAAAGTATTACTTCTATAAAAATAGTTATTGCTCAAAAGAAATATCCATGATTCTTATTAGTCCCGTAAATAATAAAAATTCCAGAGAAAAAAGATACCGTAACACAATATTCAATACCAAAAATAAAATCCGTATGATTACAAACTAAATCGGTTTTTCAGTATTCGGCAGGATTTGTTTTTTATTCTCACATTAATATTTTTCTTGGTTTCAGAGAATACGATGTAAAAATACTAACTGTAAATAAACCTGTAATTATTTACATTGATAATTTGGTTTTTCAGTATTCGGCGGGATTTGTTTTTTCTTCTCACTTTAATATTCTTATTGGTTTCAGAGAATACGATGTAAAAAAAACTAACTGTAAATAAACCTGTAATTATTTACATTGATAATTTTGAAAGTTATGTAAAATTAAATTAGTCACATAAGTTAGAAAAATGCTATAAAACAACCAACTAATTTTTTTTATGTCGAATCATTCGCGTAATTAAATGTTCCGTACATAATATCACAGAGAAAAATCAATGGATTAAACAATAGAGAAAGTTGTCATTACTATTTTGGATTTCGGAAAGAACAAAAAATAAAAAATGATTTAGATTTTTGTCTCAATATTCGTATACATAACCGGCGCCCTGTATAACGGCGTACAATATATCTATCATAAATCAATCTATTTGAATTAAGTACCATGCATATAGATTCCCATAATAATTAATTGCATGTGTACATTTAAGGAAAATTTCAGTGTGTAAATTACTTGTTGTTTTCCGGTATCAGTGTTGAAATCATTAAAATAATAACTTGTAGAAATATTTTTAATCGGGATTCAGAAGAATTCACTTCCCGCATTTCATAGAAATTAACAGTATATTTTCTTTCTATGTTTACATTTAATTTTGTTTAAATTAATGTTAAATAATCTATCATTGAAATTGTGTGCATCATCAAATACTGATTCCGACTACCTTGAAGTCATTAAATTTCTATTGGCTACTGACAAAAAAAGAGACGCGTGACCATCCAATGAAAACGAATACACAGTTTGATTGACAGGTTCAGCCAGGTGCAGGTCTTACCCGATGTCCGAGGTTACATGTATGTGTACTGGTTGTACACAGCCTAATAGTCTCAGTAACTAGTCTTCTTTCAATACGCGTACTTTTCTTTTGTTTGTTAAAAATTAATTCAAGTTTGTAAAAAGATAAGTACAGTATATTATTTCTTATAGATTTATTTCACGAGAATATCTCAAAGGAGTTTTGCCAATCAGTTTAAAGTAATGTTTAACACGAGCGCTATTTTGAAACAATTAAATTGTCAGAGAGTTCCGAATGAAATCTGATGAACGTTTCACACGGTTCTCGCACGCTTTGCTCGAAACGATTTACACGCTTTGCCCGAAACGCTGCACGCTTTGCCCGAAACGCTAAACGGTTTACACGAAACGCATCACGATTCACACGAAACGCTAAACGGTTTACACAAAACGCTAAACGGTTTACACGAAACGTTTCTCGCACGAAAGTCGCACGCTTTTTTGGTGTAGTAGTACGTTTCAGGGTCTGTATCTATTGCTGTGAGTGTATATTTGATGTATACTGTTTATTTATGTGTCTTATACTTCTTTTTATACAAATGTTTTTTACAGGATCACAAAGAAGACTAGTGCACCGTTACTAATTGGGCTATCTTGTTTAGATAAAAGACTTCATTATTATTATTATTATTATTATTATTATTATTATTACAGCGTCGTAATGTATAACCTTTTTAATCGTCTTTGGACGGTTACAATGGCACAGAGTACCAATCTGTAGCTGTTGTTATCCTTTCAGTAGACTTTATCAATAGTAACAATGTGAAGCTGCTGTGGTCTTCTCAGTGGACAATATCAATAACCTATTACTGGTGTATAACGGTTATGATATTCTCATTAGATTGTTTCAATGGCCTAGAGTACTAATGTATAAGGCTTGTGATTATTTCAGTTAAATCAATGAATAACATAATGAGCAAATGTGTAAATATGTTGATCCCCTAAGTAAACTGTACTAATACAAAACTCAATGGCAGATATCAATTGCTTTGGTTTGCCTTTCATTTGATTGAATCCATAGTAAAGGATACCAATGTGTGCTAATTGTGATTCTCTCAAAACACATTAAAAATATCTAGGAATCTAATGTGAAAGTGTTGTAATCCCCTCGGTTCAATTTATCAATATGCTAATAGTATAGAGTACTTTTAACTGCTGTAATCCTATCAGTGGACTGTATCAGTTGTTTTGGATCCTGAATTATAGGTGTTTGACCTTCCTGGTGAACTAGGTTAACAGCTAAGGAGAAAATTGTATAACTCATGTGACCTTCTTCGTCGACATGATCAAAGCGTCAAGTTCTAAAGTGCAACTGTTGTTATATTCTCTGTAGACTGTATCAATAGTTCAGGGCACAATTGTGTTTTGTGAAGCTCTCAGCAAACAGTAGCATACGTTTCAGATACTTATGTGTTACTGTAGTTATCTTTTCAGTTATATGTATGAAAAGTTTAAGGCATTGTGTATGTGTTGTGATCCTGACAATAGACTGTATCATTATCATTATTCTAAAGTACGAATGTACTACTGTAGAAATGACATGATCCCTCAGTTTGTTGACGGTGTCAATAGCTAGCATTAATTAAAAAACTGCTTTTATCCTTTGACTTGACTGTGCATATATCAATAAATTACAGTGCAAGAATATCCTCTAAGATGACTATATCATTAGACTTAGTTATTAATGTGTTGCAACTCTTGGTAATCTGTATCAATAGCTTAGGGCGCAATGTTATTATGTTGTAATCCCGTCAATAGACATTATTATTCTGGGGTACTCATGTGTAACCTATGTGATCCTCTCTTTGAAATGTACTAAATGCATAAGGTACTATTTAAAAATGGTGTGTTTCTCACAGTGGACTCTATTAATATCTAAGAGTAATTACTTGATGTGATCCTCTAACCGAACGTAATCGTTATCATGAAAAAATGCTGTGATTTACTAAGTATCTTGTACCAATATCAAAAGTTATTATGTAAAAACATTTATGATTCTCTATCAATAGGTTAGGATACTAATATATTACCGTTGTGATCATCTTTGTAGACTGTTTCAATAAATTAGTGTACAAATGTGCAGCTGTTGTGATCATTTAAGTGGACTTTGTTTTTAGTTTAGGTAGCAATGTATAGCTGACGTGACCCCATAGTGGACTGTATCAGTAGCTTATTATTAGGGAGTAAGTATTATATGGTGTGGTCCTATCTGTAGACTGTAAAGAGTACTAATGTGTAAATGTTGTGATTCTTTCGGAAGACTACATTAATAGCTTTTGATACGTGTACTAAGTTGAAGCTGTTGTGGGTATCTCAGTGGAACGGTTCAATAGCCAAGTGAACTTAATGAATAACTGTTTTATTCCTCTAAGAGAATTCAGTCAATAGGACAGGTACTTGTCAGTAACTGTTATGACTCTTGTAATGCATTCTATCAATACTATAGAGAACTGATATGTAAGTGTTGTGATCCTTAAAGTGAAATTTATCAACTTATTTTGTACTAACATGTATTTATTATGCTCTTTTTAGTTGACTCTATCAGTAGTCTAGGACACTTAGGTGTAATGGTTATCTGGCTCTTACTGTACAAGGTGAGGTTGTGATCTCCTAGATTGTATCAAAAACCTAGATACTAATGTTTAACACTGGTAGTTCTCTCGGATGACTTAATTAAAGGCATGATTTATATGTATATCTTTATTGGAAAGTAATTAATAACTGTTGTGATCCTCTCAGTTATATGTAACTGTATCATAAGACTTACAAATCAAATGTTTAAATGTTGTGACCTCAAAAAGCTAAGGTCTTTAATGTGTATATGTTGTGATCTTTTCAATGTAATGTTGTGATTGATTTCCAGAAGGCTTATGCAGTTTTTAAAAGAAAAAATCCCCGATTCTATAAGATAGTACAAAAGCTATAGCCTATAAATACTGTGATGGTCTCGTGTAACTTTGTTAAATTGTCAAAAACGGTGAGACCAGTTGAAAAAAAAGGTGTTCTGGTAGTATATACAGTATTTAAAGCAAAGAAGATGTAAAATGCCTGTACTAGGACGGATAAGATGCTAAAAATTAAATTATTAACAAATCTGATAATTCAAAAAATTATTCACCACAAGATATGTTTAACATATCATCGATCTGTAACCCTGAGATATGGTCATTGATTGAAATATGATTCAAACTGGCGAGAAGGTATCAAAACCTCTAACTAACGACGTTTTTCAAAACATAATGCCTTTTTTAATACAGTTTGTCTGTGTTCCATATTTTTCTGATAAATGTAGTCTAAATAAGGACAAATAGACCACAAACCAATTTCAATCAACAAAAATGGGGAGAAATGACCAACTATACAATAAATACATCATTTTGTATCCAAATACTCGTCAAGAGTCAAAAATAAAAGTTCCTAAATTCGTGGACAAAGTCAGACATAGCATTTAATTATCTCACTTTGTTGTGGCTGAATGGCTATGTGGTTAGAAAAGGAGACACAAAATATTCTTACATATCTAAGCTTTCTATCTTGTGGGTTCGATAACGCCAAAATTTATGGCAACTTTTTTTTAATCGTTTGATAAAATATTAACAACTGAATATAATTAGAAATTTTTCTTTTCAAATATTATTACATATATTTAATTGAGAGAAAAAATTAAATTGTATTTTACGGCAATACTTAATGGGCATTTGCGCAATCTTTCCCCCTATTTTTTTAATTTGACAAAAATAATTAAAAGTATGTTTATGGGATATCTGGGTATTTCCAGACAATTATTATGTCACCGCTTTTAAAACAAAATTAAATGGAAAGCCTGACTAGGTGGTATCATTCTCTCTGTGTATATACCGAATTACGTATGTTATCCATCTAAAGTAAATTTTACAGATTGTTTTTCCTCCAGATATTTCAGAGTGGTAATCCGTAAAAGAGAAGCAAATGATTCCATACAGTTTCAAATATGTATACATGTATATGGCTTACGAAAATACATCTGGTGAAGTTTTAAAATATATTATAAAATATCTATGAAAACCAGGAATTAGATCAGAGCATTTTGAATTTAAAAATGTTTTTATAAAGTTACTACATGACATTGTATACACGTGTAAAACAATGTTTTTTCAACTTTAAAAAAAAATGACTGAAAACTCCATTTGTATTTTGCTTAAAACCCTTTATTAAAATAGAAACTTTCATGAATTTTTAATTTGAATTCACAATATTTTTACTGCATATTGATATCCAGGTAAACACGGGTAAATTCTACATGTGTCCCTTAAGAGGATCTCATAATTGCCCGGTAAAATATATAAATGTTTATTTTTGCGAGAATCCGTTCGGGAAATAAGATTAATATGCGCCTGATGGTTTACATTTAACATAAAAAATATTCAAAAAGTGAAAATATCTTAACTGCATCCATTAACTGCATACGTAACAAACAATCAAACGTCGAAAATAAATTGCATTTTATTCAATCAGTTGCAAGTCTTCTTTTTCTGTCCACTACTCTAGACATTTAGCCAGTTTAACTTTATAATTTGAATTTTTTAAGAAACAAATGCAGGCTTTGAATAATTAAAGGAAAAAAAATAAACACAGTAAACTTTTTGTGTAGAAAATTGTGTTTGTTTCAGATAATCACAAACTCGAATATTCGGGTAAATAAAACAATTTATTGCGAGGGTTAAAAAACTCTCTTATTTGAAAAATAAATGACCTTAATGTTATTAAAAAAGTTAAATCTAAACACATTCCTTGAAAAACAGATTATTTATTTTCCAGCATTATATCAGCTGCTTTGAAAGCAGCAAGATATTATAAGAATGTAAAACATTTCTGCATTTCCCAAAATCATTTGTATCTTTTCAAATTGATTTTAAAAAACGAATAAAATATAATCTTTCTTCTGCTTTGAAAAATATTGAAGAAATAAAAAAAGGCACGAATCTTTTCGCAAAAATAGTAGAAAAAAAAATGATATCTTAATATTATGATTCCTAAAACAATTATTCATCAAAATATTTTAATCAATCAATTAATTAGTTATCAATAAAAAAATCATTGATTAATGAATTAATTTATTAACCAATTAAAGAAGTTAATAACAATAGTTAACTCATCTGTTTGAAAAAAAAAAATATCACTTAATAAATGTGCTTAGATATCTTCTTTGCATGAAAGGAAACTCGATCCGCTCCCGACGCAGCCTTTGAGATCTGACCCACATTCAAGTCGGAAATGACGTGTTTTGTTTTGAAGTATATTTAGCAAACAATGATGATCACAAATAGATCTATCGAAGAAGTCTTGGAGTCGAATAAACTGATGCATTTATATAGAAACTAAATGGAAAAAATTAGAATACATGACATATTAGCATAATTATTTTTTTCTGTGTGCTCCTAATTAAATTTGTCGATGCTGGTCATCGCAAGACACAATCAAATCGATCATGCATATTGCGATATTTATGCTATAGTTCAGCGTTCGACATACGTTTAAATTTAAACAAATAGTTACACAGTGGTCATTCAACACATTGTTTAAAAAGGCCCACAATGATTATAAGTTGACCAAAACAAAGATTTCAATTAGTATTGACATTAATTGCTGGTAATAATAATCATTCAATAAATGAATAAATACTTATCGTTTAGAAACTATTTTAGTTTATTTTAAACAAGTGAAAATTCCTACTTAAAATAGATTTATCCCCCCCTCCCCCCCCCCCCCCTCCGATATGTAAATGAAAAAAAAATGGTCAGTCAAGAATAAGGCCGGAGTGGTTTTCTCCCTTCGTTTGCCATTATGTGACACTTAAACTTAATGGCAAAAATTCCGTAAAAACTTCTTATCACATAGTGGCAAAAAAATTGTTTAAGTTAAATAATTTTTTAATTAATTTTCTTCCTTACAAAAAATTGTATGATCATGGCTTAAATTCTTCTTAACTTCCGATGTCATCATGAATCATTTCTTAAAAGATGCTTTTTCCCCATAAAATCAACCCTTTGCCTGTATGTGACACCTCAGACGGTTTGCCACTATGTGACGAGATTCGGTTATATATATATATATATATATATATATATATATATATAGAGGATATCTATATTGTGTGATTTTATATTTGCTTTATCCAACGAGTTGAAATGGTGTATATATTCGCGAGGCTTGCCGAGTCCCTGAGACAGTCCCTTGTGTGACCCAAATTGTTTTTTTTTTCAAAGATTAAAAACGATGATGCAACGTTGTGTTATGCGGCTATTGTGACCTTGCGCAATACAATTTAGTACGTCATTCCTGAGATAAATCTTACTGTTTTAATGTAAAGTTTCACTGAAATAAACCTTAAAATAATTTTTTAGCTCTAGATAATTTTTCTTAGAGCTTATTCACTTGATTAAATGAAAATTCCGATTAGAAGACTTGAATAATCAGTTTTGTTGACTATACAGTGATACACAAAGTTGCGAATGCTCGTTAGTTTGAATTGACTCGAACGAGGAACAGTTGTTGATGCATGATGTTTAATAAAACAAACACTAGGCTAGCCTTATGATTCAAAATTGAAAATAGTGAATAAGGATGCTTACTGGTGGTGGAATAAAAGTCTCATGAAACATTATTTCGGTAAGTTCTTGTATATAAACACAACCAGAGCGCTCCGTTTTCATCGCGTCGTCAGTATGAACTCTTGATAGTTAATGTAATTTGTAGTTTTATAAACTTCACAAAGCAAATTGAAAGTTGGAAGTGGGCTAAAATCTTGACAAACAAGAAAAAAGGGTCTTGTGGTTACGGTTATGAATAACAAAAAAAGGTGGGGGGGGGGGGGGCTAACTATCCCCCCCCCCACCTCACAATAGCCCCCCGGTTCCGACGCCTGTGATACGCAGTTATGTGTTTTTCTTCATATTTGTAATTTAAATCTTTGACAAAATCAATTTTATATTAATTATTTTTGTAGTAGATATAGTTATATTGAAAGTACTAGCAAATCTTCGAAAATAGGTCACTGAAGCGTTGAAGCGAGGGGCTGTGTCAAAAGTAGTTCCGAAAGAAGTATTTGATATAGCATCACCCGTGTGATATAGCAAAGGTTTATCACACGGGTAATATACACCACACGTATGAGATATATATATATATATATATATATATATATATATATATATATATATATATATATATATATATATATATATATATATATATATATATATAATCAAAAAAGAAAAAGAAAATGAACAGTTCCAAAGTTTCTATTCACTAGCGCTTTCTGGATTTACATCCTAGCAATTGTTCTGTTGGCATATTCCATGATGCGCGCTAGCGCATCATGGAAAATATGCCAGCAGAGCAGTTGCTATTCATAACGCCATGTTCACTAAATAATCGTTGTTTATTACTTATATTTGCATTTTACCACTCGCAAATACCCTGTATAAGCCTAGACCTTGACATTTAGCTATTACATCAAAAGTAAACATTCAGACTGTAATGTATCTTTTTAATTCACATATATTTATTAACAGAATCAATGATATGTTATAACAGTAATTCCTTTAAAATGTTATCAAAAACATGTTTTAATAATACATGTAAAGACGTCAATTTAAATCGAATTGGAGAAAAACACATGATGTATCGTATAGTGGTTTAAATCTGTAACGTCACGGAAAAGTATATATAACGTTACACCTTTATGACGTCATAGTATACTGACAGAGCAATTGCGATTATAGAGAAATAATTGCAGCTCCTCCGTATGGGCTTACAGTGGGAAAGAACAATGGAAATATATATATATATATATATATATATATATATATATATATATATATATATATATATATATATATATACATGTGCGTGCGTGCGTGCGTGCGTGCGTGCGTGCGTGCGCGCGTGTGTGTGTGTGTGTGTGTGTGTGTGTGTGTGTGTGTGTGTGTGTGTGTGTGTGTGTGTGTGTGTGTGTGTGTGTGTAATCAAAAAAGAAAAAGAAAATGAACAGTTCCAAAGTTTGTATTCACTAGCGCTTTCTGGATTTTCTGGATTTACATCCTTCTTCTGGTGAATGTACATAAGTTATGAAATTGTTTTCCTTAGAAACGTTTACTATGACATCATGATGTAACGAGAGTCTTTTCAGGGAAGGAATAAATCCATGACGTCATAATACAACATAAAACGTTAAAGTTCAGGAAAACTGAATTAGACACAATATGATATCAATATATTTACAAATACAAAGACTGACTAGAATAAAGATGATTATATATACAGATATTTAATGTTTGTTGAGTTTTGGGGGAAATAATTGAATAAAATAGTTCTCTTTCACATAATATGTATTACGGTGCGACCGTTGGGGCGAGCGCAGCATGTGATAAAATAATGAATTATGATAAAACAATAAAAATAAAAGTAGCGACGTAAAGTAAAAAATGAATTTGAATGCAGAATAAAATAAACATGCCTATTTTTCCAGTAAATTTTTATTATTCATAATTCATAAGATTTTGTTATCTATTTATATATAGAATTTATCTCAGATAAAATGTTGTTGAATAATAAAGATTTTAACATAATGTACATTACAATTTATTTCCTCTTTTCTTGCAGCAGACAATTTTCTTAAACTTACATATAAAAAATTGACTTATCACAGAGTCCCCCCTCCCCCGTTAAAAAAAAATCAAATTTACGTATAAAAAAATTTGCTAATCATATAAGGAAAATGGATCCTCCGGGAGCATGTAATAAACGGAAGTGAAATGATGTTGCCACGCCCCCTTTTAAAAAAACATTCCTGGAAATTACCGTAAATATAGTGAATAAAATAAATGTGAGCATTCATCCAAATGAGAGCAAGTTACACCTGTTTCCTATCTTTGAAGAAATGTCCCCATTCGTTAGCTCTGCGAGATTTTGAGAAGATTTTAATTGGTATTTATATTTCACCAGAATTATAATAGCGAGCGCAGCGAGGCGGCGCAAAGCGCCGCTCGCGTAGCGAGCTCCATAGACAACGTGTACGAACGGAGGAAATTCGAGTTGAAATCTGCACATTGTTCAAAGAAAATTTTATGAGGCCACGTGAAAACGTTCTACTATCCCAGTGATCCTTTGCGGTGCATAGCAAAATGGTGGAACAGAAAGTGTTTCTACGGAAAATTCTTACCTCTACATCGCATACATCATTTTCATTTAACAATAAAAAAATCCTTCTAAAAACATTACAGTAAACAACAGAATTCTGTCAAGCGGAAAAGAATGTTAACTATGACGTCACAAAGATCTCGCGTTTTAATTTCCCGCGATACATTTAGAGGTGGATCAAGCATATGTACTGGATCATGTAGGAAGTACTCAGTATCAGTGTTAACGGTGAATCTTTGGCTGATTAGTTTTGTTTTGATGATTTTTTTTTTTGCTTCGTAAATACACATGCAAGTTCCATGCTAAATTTATTGTCATATTGATCCAATCATATATGCATACGTTAGGTAGGTGACAAAAAATTATTAAGAAAGAAAAGTCTAATCATTATTAGATCTACGTGCAGCCACGTCATTTTGTAATGAATAGATAAATGAAAAGAATTAAACTGTTAAAATATCTACCGGTACATGTATTTGTTATATAGTTGCATATGTGGTCAAATAATATTGGATATCACACACTAAGAAAGGGGTGAGGGCACATGTCTACAACGCTTATATAGCGTACAAAAATTAAAAAGATTTAAAACAAAATTAATGTCACTGAGAAAAATAATTAAAACACGGGTTACAACAAGGAACAAAATGAGAAATAACAGACAAAATTTATTTTTACTGATTTTAATGATTATTATTAAAAGGTAAAGAAAAGATAAAACATAATTGTATCTACATAAAAAAAACGGCGTTGTGTTTATCAAAATATTTAATACAATGTAAGTCTGTTTAACATTTTATTAATGCTCAGTGGTAGTTTGTTTAAGTGTATAAGACTAGGAAGGGGCCATTGGAATAAAAGTTTGATAATTTCGGGTTCCTTGCGGTGGTAAAAGCTTTCGAGACAAAGCCAAAGTTTTTTGGATAGGGGCATTTAACAATGATGACAGATGTGTGGTTCCTTCTGTGCTCGCCCCTTATTGTGACGTCAAAGTTCACGTCGTCAAGTGTCGTCTGTCTCTTTGAAAACACTCTGGAAAAAAACTACGCGAAATATACTGTTTTGTTTACTAAAAAGCATGATGTTCTTGAAATTACATAATTTTTCTGTTTCTCAAATTCTCGCGAGATGGTATCCAGTCTAGTGAGATCGACCGACATTGAGGAATTGCATTGTGGGTCGAAATTTACTGACGCCGAAAAATTCTGTCGGATCAATGTGTAAGAAATCCATTGTGACGTCATACGAAAGGACGATAACTCCGTTAGTCTTATGTAATGGAATTTGCGTTGTGTCAGCAGTATATTTACAATGCATGTACATAGTCTCATATCTTGTTCTCGTGAGAGTGTTAAATGGGAAACCATAATTACAGGGAACTACTGGAACGATTAAAACAAGGCATTACTGGTCCGATTTACTGACGCAAAAAAAATCCGTTGAATGAATGTGCAATGCAAATAGTCCGAATTTTCTATTCACACACGCCTTGCCGGTAGAGCTCGCTTCGCGCCGGCGCGCTATAAAAAGAAAATATCAATTAAATATATTTTCAAATTTATCAAACCAAAATAACAGAAAACTTACTATAATCAATCTCATCCTAAACGTTGGTGTCAGAAAATATATAAAATGGAATGCCTTTTCTTGAAATTAAGGCTGGAAACCAATTTAAATACACTATAAATTTTAAAACCGTCTTGAGTATGATAGGTTGAAATATTACTATCAATTGTTCAACTGACTGACAACATCTTGTATTCTCATATGTGTAGCAGTCTGTATTCTGTTAATTGGATGCTGTGTGAGTGACTGTTGGTATGAATATAGAGCAGCCTGGAGGTTCCCTGCCATCTGTTGACAGATCCCCAGAATCTCCCAGGAGATGTCTCTGGATAGATCATATATATACATTCCCTGATCATGGTGGACTAAGACCTGCAGCTCATCTAGAGCTGCTTTTGATAATGTTGTATCAATGTGTCTGTAACACAAAAAATCTAGGAAATGTACCAATAAAAACAAAGGGATAATTAATGCAGACCGTTTGTTCTGTATAGCAGACTGTTGTTCTGGTATTAGTTCACTGATATAACAGATATCATTGTGAAGTGTGATATCCTCTGCTACAGCCTGTCCGATCTTTGTAGACCAGGACTGTCCCCCTACAGCCTCAGTATACCTCTCTCTGTCTACATGTTTATTATGCATCAGATATGGCTGTGCTAACTTGACCTTTGTCATCTCTAGAACAGATAAAGCTTCCCTGTATCTGAGTGTCTTGTAATAATACATGGCAATGTACAACATATCAGAAACTAGCCCAAACTTAGTTGCTAATTTCAGCATATGACAGGACATTTTGTCTGCAATATACATCTGTTTGTTGACACCCGTGTTAGTGTACTTGTTTGATGTTATAAACACAAGACTCTGAAATATTGCGACTGTAAGTCTCTGTAATATAATAGCCTGATAGTGTGTCAGGGGTAACTCTACCAACTGTTCAACTGTTCTTACCAACCGTTCTGTTTGTATGACTTTGGTAAGGCGTGTTGTTTGTGAAAATAAAGCACCAAAATCGGACTCACAGACAAGTTGATAATCATGATTAGATTCAGACAAGGTGTGTCTTTCATCTGTACAAATAAAAAGTCTAGGATTGTACAGGACATCAATGATGTATGACCTGATAGACGAACTATGTAACAGACAGGCCAGACCTTTCTTGTACAATTCATGTAACTGTAGGAACAATCTGTTTTGTGCTGATCCATTGATTTTTGTCAGAAACATGTTGTTTTGGGGGATGAAAAAGTTAGGACAAATCCCCTTGTACACCCATTTAAGGAGAAGTTTAAAGCAGACCCAGAAACCGGTCAGCAGATTTTGTGGACACCAGTAAGGTAGTGTGTTATTTTGAATCACCCAGAAAACGGTTGTCTTCATGTGATAGGAACACAACAGTTTATTGGTTTCCTCTGATTGTTGATCTATAACTTCTTTTAAAAATATTTTTAACAATCCGTATGTCAAAAATTGACAGTGGTTCATTGAATACACAAGTTTATATTCTGCTTGAGAAAATGAAATTCTCCACTCTTCATTTTCATGAATTCCTAATGGGTGTCCTATCGCTACAAAGTGACAACCATTCCTCACAATATCATGAACAACTTCAGGATTAGGCCATGCGTGACATCTGTCTATCCACGAGGAGGCAGACGAAGGCCAAAAGTCACAAATAAAACAGATGGCAGTGTCATATTCCACCCTTCCCAGTATACCAGTACCACAGGGTCCATGTACAGTAGTATTAGGCACCATTACAGAACAAGTTAACTGTCTCCATATAGAACTAGATATAAAGACTCTGTCATTCATTCTGACGCATGCTGAGAAGACATATCTGCCTGTTCTTGGTGTCAGTAACTGAAGTAGAGTGAATCCTGGGGGACTCTCGGAACTGTCAGAGAGAATCAAGACTGTATTGGCTGTGTTGTAATTCTCAGACTGAGACATGTCCATGATCACTCGGTCGTTGTTATACCAGAACATGATGTCCCTATCTGATCCCTTCAGCCTGAATCCTTCTCTCATACTTCCACTCAACATCTCAATGAGCCCATCATTAGGTGTAACTCGTCTCTTCACCATCTCCCTGATGGCCTCTGTCTCCCTCCTAAGGGCCACCAGTTGTGAGGTCCCCACTATCTCACACAGTCCCACAAACACTGATTCCGACATGTGCTGCATTCCCTTAAATCTGTTGTTATCTTTAAAATATAGGAAAAACTCCTCTCATTTTGTTTCTTTATTATATATATCAGCAAATAAAAATGTATAATATTAGTAATATCAAGATTTGATAAAACAAATAAATAGATATAATCTACTTACTTTCTTAGAGAAAATAATTCCATCTTTTATGTAAAGTTGTGTAACAACTGTGGAGATAATGTTCTACTATTTACAGGTGCTGAGGTTTTTGTAGTTTTTTTTTGGTTTCATTATTTATTTTGGAATTTCATTTAAATGCTAAATATGAGTCATAACAATACGTTAATTATGTCGAGTTGTTAGGTGACATCGTATTGTTTTCATAAATACTATATATTTCTGTTTATAACCAACAATTTCCTTCCTTGTTATACGTGGATAAAATTAAAAATGCTCGACACACCAGTATATTATTTGATGCAATGATAAATGCTCGACACACCAGTATATTATTTGATGCAATGATAAAGAACCTTTTTTGAAATATCATTTTAAAAAACGATACCAACATGTAATCTTTAATAGAAACCGGAAACATCGATTTTGCTGAAAAAAGAATATTTGAAAACTAAAATTTGTATCAATTGATGCACAATACAGTTTAATAGATACACGTCAAAGACAGCTAGGCTCCGCCGTTCCCAATATTTTCAAATCACTCAACTCAGTCCTTAAGAGGCTGTGGCCATTTTTAGGCTATATTTACCTAACATAAGATATAAGATAAAGAGTTCTGTAAAAAGATATAGAAATATGTTCAAATTTTAAATCTAAATATGTGGATTTGTCTTACTAAAAAAAATTTAAGACCAGAAATATCAAATTTAAAACATTTAAGGAGGCAATCTGTAATCTGTATTTGTGGAAATAATTAATTATTACAATCTATTAATAGGTTTAAAAAAAACATCCACCAATCTTGACTCTCAAATTCATAGATATTTATTTATATATAAATTATAGATATATAAAGTTTGTAAGCCCCCACAGTCATCAACTTTCCTTAAGTCATTACTCAGCCTCAAGTGGCGCAGTCTAGTACATATTTTCTTTCGGTTTTGTTTAAAATCAGCACATTTGAATTGTGCCTCTGAATTTTTTGTTCATGTATGCGACCTTGTAGAAATATTAGAATAAACATGACAAAAACTCTTAGATTTCGCCAAATATCAGTAGCTGTGGTCCAGTTTTGGAATTTTTTAATTACCAATCGTATAGAGCGTTAATCATGAATCTGTAAGTCATCCTGTTGGGGCGTTTTTAACTTTTATCTTTCAAAACATTCATATAACAATTTTTTTTATCAAATATTGTAAAGTTAGAAATTTCAAAAACGGTAATATCTAAAATTTTGATTGCAATATACTTTTATTCACTCGTACATAATGGGCGCCTTTGAAACATAGAGCAAGGCTTTGGGAATTGGGGGATTTTTTTTTTGCTTGTCAAGATTTCTGATGATTAGTCTAGCCAACCCCCCCCCCCCCCCTTTCAAATTGCTTCAGACGCCACTGATATAAATTTGAGAAAATCCAAATGCATGGTTATGATGTCAAATATAGCCACCTAACTAAACTAGGAAATTCATGGTCCCTGCATTAGGGATTCGGGCCCTAGGGCAGAGCCGATATGGCCATATATTGATAATGTATTAAATCTTAAAAAATCTTCTCCACTTCTAAGTAGTGTAAGAATAAGCTGAATGCATGATTCCAATGTCCATTAAGCCCTCCATCAAAATTCTTTTATGGCTTTTATGGCCATAAAACACGGGTTGTGTATTTTTTCTGCAATGTCGCTACCTTCATATCCCGAATAAATCACCCAAAAAAAGCATTTTCTTTTTCAGTAACTCTATTATCGGCACATCGCCTAAACAGGACATTTAACAGAGATGTGTTGAGCAGAGGCGTGTTGAAGGTATAGGGGATTTTGTTGAGCGCTCGCTCTGTTGAACACGCCTCCGCATTTCTGAGTTATTTTGCACCGGGTGAAAATAAACTGTCTACATTTATTGAAATTCGACGTGTCAAATGACGTACACTTTTGGAGCACAACCGGTGTTATATGGAACGCCAAATTAACATATATTCAAATATTTGTACCTATCTTCAAATAATTGTACCTATCTTCAATTAATTGTACCTATCTTCAAATCATTTGAAGATAGGTACAATTGAATTAAAGATAGGTACAATTGAATTAAAGATAGGTACAATTGAATTAAAGATAGGTACAATTGAATTGAAGATAGGTGTAAATAATTATACCTATCTCTAAATAATTATACCTAGGTACAAATGAATTATACCTAGGTACAAATGAATTATACCTATCTTCAATTCAATTAAAGATAGGTTCAATTGAATTATACCTATTTCTAATTCATTTGAAGATAGGTAAAATTCATTTTAAGATAGGTACAATTGATTTGAAGATAGGTTCAATTCAGACATATCTACAAAGGATTTGAAGATAGGTACAATTCAATTATACCTAGGTTCAATTCGTTTTGTGTATTGTTGAAAATAACTAGAGGTACTGTGAGCAAGCTCACAATTGATACCCCCCGCTAAGAAAATCATAACTCATGTATTTTTTCTATTATAGAAAACATTGGATGAATCTATTTCACTGTCCATTCTCTATATATACATAACAACTGCTCTATTTTTTAATAAAACTGTTAATGCTAATATGAGTACACAAACCAATTTCTATTCTTTAAATTCCATTTTAGTTCAAGTTAACTGTTAATGCATGAGGACATTTGTATCCTTATGTTAACAAACATGACTCGAATCAAACAAAATTCCACATGTCAAGCAGCCATTTAATATAAACATTTTGAATTATAAGTATACTGAGCCCAATTTTTTTTAAAACAATGACCTTGAACTTCCTCAATTGACCTTGGGTCACACCCTTAGGTCATAAGCAATCTTTGTTTGAAGTAAGTACTTCCAATGTTTCTCCATTAAAAAGATATTGACCGGACACGAATTTTGATTTTTTTCTGCCAGTGACCTTTACTTTGCCCAAATGACCTTGGGTCAAGATCATGACACACCCTTACCTCATAAGCAATATTTGTGTGAAGTAAGAACTTCCAATGTTTCTCCATTAAAAAGATATGGACCGGACACGAATTTTGAACTTTTTCTGCCAGTGACCTTGACCGAATGACCTTGATTCAAGGTCATGACACACCCTTAGGTCATAAGCAATATTTGTGTGAAGTAAGAACTACCAATGTTTCTCCATTAAAAAGATATGGACCGGACAAGAATTTTGAACTTTTTCTGCCAGTGACCTTGACCTTGCCCAAATGACCTTGGGTCAAGGTCATGACACACCCTTAGGTCATAAGCAATATTTGTGTGAAGTAAGAACTACCAATGTTTCTCCATTAAAAAGATATGGACCGGACACGAATTTTGAACTTTTTCTGCCAGTGACCTTGACCTTGCCCAAATGACCTTGGGTCAAGGTCATGACACACCCTTAGGTCATAAGCAATATTTGTGTGAAGTAAGAACTTCCAATGTTTCTCCATAAGAAAGATAAGGACTGGACACGAATTTTGAACTTTTTCTGCCAGTGACCTTGACCTTGCCCAAATGACCTTGGGTCAAGGTCATGACACACCCTTAGGTCATAAGCAATATTTGTGTGAAGTAAGAACTTCCAATGTTTCTCCATAAGAAAGATATGGACTGGACACGAATTGAACAGACAGACGGACAGACGGACGGACGGACGGACGGACAGACGGACGGACGGACAAGGTGATTCCTATATACCCCCCAAACTTCGTTTGCGGGGGGTATAATGAACGCTCCCTTTAAGACATTCAACATGGAGGGAAACGAGGGAAGCACCAACAACGAAGATGTATACATGTATATCAATAAGTAAGCCAAAAACATGTACCCGAATACCCCAAAAGTGACGGAGTTAGGGTAGTGACGTAGTTAGGGTCACTATATACCTAAATAAAAAACTGGCTTTATTTTTTTCCATAACTTTATCAAAGAATGGCTTTGCCTTTGGCAACCGGATGAAGATACTGATAAATTTTCGCGCCAGTTGTGACGTAACGGAAATGACGTACTATACAGGGAGTATACATTATTGCCAATATTTTAGTAATTGAAGATAGGTTCAATTTAATTGTACCTATCTTTAATTCAATTGTACCTATCTTCAATTCATTGCATTTGTACCTATCTTCAATTCAATTGTACCTATCTTCAAATGAATTAAAGATAGGTATAATTGAATTGTACCTAACTCAAATTCAATTTGAAGATAGGTACAATTGAATTGAAGATAGGTACAATTGAATTGAAGATAGGTACAATTATTTGAAGATAGGTACAAATGTTTGAATATATGTTAATTTGGCGTTCCATAGTGTAAGCATAATAAACACAATTTAAATTATCAATAATTTTAATTGTGCGAGTTATTGAAAACAAGAGGCCCAGGGGCCACATCGCTCACCTGAGCAACAATTGCCTTAATTCTGATCAAATTAGCATTACAATATCAAAATATCTTGACAACTAAGTACAGTAGATCTTACAAACAAAAATTGAAAATCTGCCAATTTTTATCCACCTCTTTCTTTTGGTAAATACCAAGCCCCTTTTGTTGTTGTACATGTAAGAAGATTTTTCTCTATTCCTATATAACCCCCCCCCCCCCATTTTGTGGCCCCACTTTTCTCTAGGGTATCATGGTTTCATCAAACTTATATCTGCATAACCTGTGCTTTCACACTAAGTAGTGAGTTTTGGACCGAAAAACTTTCCCAGTATATTTTTAAAGATTTTCTCTATATATTCCTATGTAAAAATTCAAACCGCCATCACGGCCCCGCCCTACCACTAGGGACTGTGATTTTGAATTTACACTACCTGAGGATGCCTCTACACAAGTTAAAGCTTTTCTGGCCAAATGGTCTTTAAAAAGAAGATTTTTAAAGATTTTCTCTATATATTCATATGTAAAAATTTATCCCCCACTGTGTCCTCACCATAACCACTGGACTAATATTTTAACAAACTTGAATCTATACGATTTGGAAATGCGCTCACTCAGATTTGAGCTTTCCTGGCCTAATAGTTTTGAGAAGAAGATTTTTTAGAGATCTTCTCTATGTATAAAAATTCATCCCCCTATTGTGGCCCCACCCTACCCCCGGGGACCATGATTTGAACAAACTTTGAGCTTTCCTGGCCTAATAGTTTTTGAGAAGAAGATCTTTAAAGATTTTCTCTATATATTCCTATGTAAAACTTGATCCCCCAATTGTGGCCCCACCCTACCCCCGGGGACCATGATTTTAACAAACTTGAATCTACACTACCTGAGGATGCTTCCATTTTAATTTGGTCTTTTCTGGCCTAATAGTTTTTGAAAAGAAGCTATTTAAAGATTTTCTCTATATAATCCTTTGTAAAACATGATCCCCCAATTGTGGTCCCATCCTACCCCCGGGACTATGATTTGAACAAACTTGAATCTACACTACCTAAAGATGATTCCGATTGAAATTAAGCTTTTCTGGCCCAATAGTTTTTGAGAAGAAGATTTTTAAAGATTTTCTTTATATAATCCTATGTAAAACTTGATCGTTCAATTGTGGCCCCACCCTACCCCCGGGGACCATGATTTGAATAAATTTGAATCTACACTCCCTGTGGATGCTCCCATTTTAATTTGAGCTTTTCTGGCCCAATAGTTTTTGAGAAGAAGATTTTTAAAGATTTTCTCCATATATTCCCATGTAAAACTTGATCCCCCTATTGTGGCCCCACCCTATCCCCGGGGACCATGATTTGAACAAATTTGAATCTACACTACCTGTGGATGCTCCCTTTTTAATTTGAGGTTTTCTGGCCCAATAGTTTTTGAGAAGAAGATTTTTAAAGATTTTCTCTATATATTCCTATGTAAAACTTGATCCCCTTCTTGTGACCCCTCCCTACCCCCGGGGACCATGATTTGAACAAACTTGAATCTACACTACCTGAGGATGCCTCCACACAAGTTTTAGCTTTTCAGGCCAAATAGTTTTTGAGAAGATGATTTTTAAAAAATACCAACAAATTTTCAATAATTCTCAATTATCTCCCCTTTAAAAAGGGTGTGGCCCTTCATTTGAACAAACTTGAATCCCCTTCACCTAGTGGTGCTTTGTGCCAAATTTGGTTGAAATCTGCCCAGTGGTTCTTGAGAAGAAGATGAAAATGTGAAAAGTTAACACGACGACAACGACAGACAACGGACAAATTGTGATCAGAAAAGCTCACTTGAGCCTTTGGCTCTGGTGAGCTAAAAAGGTGTAGTATAAGTAATAAGGAATCATTCTTTGATTTTCTGGTAACTTGATCATTTAATCTGAGATCCCGAATCTATCATAATGCCCTTCGGACTTGATGGATTTGACCCCGTGCCTGACTATTGTGATCATCTCATAAAATTAAAGTAAAACAAAATTCATTCTTGCTTAAATATTACATTCATAGAAACAATTCACTTAAACCAAATTCACAAGGTTCTGTTGATTACTTGATCAGTTCAAAGTAAACACCAATATCTGAGGGGAGGGGGGGGGGGTTGATAAGAGAACTCCAAGTCATCATCATTTTGTTTCCTGTATTTTAATACGTTTTAAATTTGCAAAATGAACATCATTTAATGTCATGTTTTGTGTACCATGCTTTATATAAATGGAAATAACACATTTATCCACACACATAAATGCATATGCATTAATATTCACCAATTTTATGATTATTCATTGATTTTCTGCAAAATTTAAGCATAGGTAACTATTATAAAATTTGTCAATTCCATGAATGACAGTTTAAGAATGGTGTCGAAATACAAAAGGAACATGATTACTCTGAACAACATGGAGATCATTGGACATAAATAAATAAAAAGAATGGAATATTGTCTTCATAATTCTGAATAGGGGTCAAACAATCCCTGCTGTAATCACAACACACAACTATTCTGATTCAAAAATACATCTAACTTCACTAAGAGATCTTCCTTCCTTCTATGCTCTAACAATTAAAATCCATCAAAAATCATAATGGAAAGTACCCTCTTCTAAGTATTAAAAATAAATTAAAATTAAACTGAATGGATTTTATGACATTTTCCATCCCTGTTAATGGTTATTTCCATCCTGTGAGATCATCAGGTTTCCATGGAAACACGTTGGAACTGAAGCTCTGATTCTTCTAGTATCCATGGTGACTCATTTCTGACTGTAAAAAAACACAAAACACAGCATCAATTCTGATGAATCTAAGAACTGATTGTATAAATAACAATTACAACACAAGATCCATCCTCATTATAAGTACATGTACTTCAAAATAATCCACCCTCTTGTAAGGGTACGTACAAGAATTCAACTTACTACAGGGTAAATCAGAATAATTCAATAAAAATAAAGGATGCCATAAGATTATCCAATTAACTTTAGGGTATTAAAAATAATGCAATCTCCTCCAGGGTACATCAAAATTATCTGTCCTCCCTTTAGGGTACATAAGAATAATCCACCCTCCCTTAAGGTTACATGAAAATAGTCTACAACAACAAGATCAGAAATCTTGGAGAGACAACAGAGACACAGTGGACGATCTGGGGACAACACGAATCTTACCGGCACCTGTACGGGGGGCAGGTGATGAATGACCCCGGAATGCTTGCAGAATAAAAGTTCATTCAATGCAGAACAGCCAATATATCATGTGAAGTGTTGATGAAAACAACTCTATAACCATCTGTAAATTTTTGTGAATAATAGCGAGCGCAGCTCGCCGGCGCGCAGCGCCGGCGAGCGAAGCGAGCTCTAAGAACCAGTGTGCGCGGGAAAAAGAACGAGCTAAACCTACAGTTCATCAAACAAAATTTTTTGTCTACGTCCCATAATGCTCTCTAATGTTTTCACCCGTGGTGCTATGCCAAAAATGGCCGACTTTTAACTCGTAATTTACGGTGACTTTAAGTTTGAAGACACATTTTGAGTACCGCATATGCTTTGGCGAGACTCAAAAGATTTGTTGCATGCTTCCATACCTTCGTATTGAGTCGAGAAACGTAAACAAAGACGAACAAAGTCATGGATGACGTCACAGTGCACTCGCGCTATATTTCCCGCGAAAAATTTAGAGGTGGATCAAACATCTGTAATGAGTGTACTGGCTATTTCCGTATAGACTGCGATACCTGCCTTATCTGCTTATTGACATATGATTTGTTTTTAATCTTTTTTTTATATAGAGATTTTATATATATAAACTAGCAAAAGCCATACTTTACTGTCATATCGACCCATTTTAAGCTAATTGTGCATGCATGTACAGTAGGCAGGTAAGTATATGAGCACTGGCGGATTTAAGGGGGGGGGGGGCGTGGAGGGCGCACCCCCCCCCCCCCCCCTAAAATTTTCAAAGTATGCATGACTGTAGATGATTTGATAAATTTTACTACTTAAAGTTAGCATTTTGTGTTTCACTTTATTTATAATTATGCCTGACTCAATGTTACACCTCATTGATACACCAGCTGTGCTATGCTGAATGTAATTCTGCTGCTCTATAAACATCTATAAACATCTGATCCTAATGCATATTGACAGGTTCTGATAACAAACCAATTATAAACTGTGTTTAAAATTTAAACAAGCAGTGTTGGTCATTTCATTATGGTGGCTGCATCAAATTCCCCAGGGCCCTGAACTTGGGGCTTCTACCAAGAATCGACTGGAAATCCCAGCAGTTTTGTTTCAAGTGTAGACTGCGCTGCCATTTCCCTATTGCGATGCAAGCTAAAATTTCTGAATATTTAAAAGCTGGTCGAAGGTAAATATATAATTGCATTTAAAACCAGATGGCCTATGTGCAATCATTAACTAATTACTGTATAATTTTTGAATTTTTTTCTAGGTAAATAGACTATTTTAATATAAGAATACTGAAGATTTGATGCATCAGATATTTCTAACAGCTAATAGGGGGTCGGATACCGTAACGTCATTAGAATTTTGTAACTTTGGTAACCTGGTTAATTCTGAGAGTTCATAAATGCCTAAAATATTTTGTTTTTAATCCAATATATGTATTAGGTATAAGTAACAATATGTGTCAAATTGTTATATATATATGTTATAGGCTTTTTTGTAAAGGAAGTAAGCACCAAGGGGAAATAGTAGATGGCAGAAGTCTGGTGATTAAAAGAAATGAAAACTTTATCTTGTTTGTTTATTTTTATTGCTTATTTCATCTTTTAAAAGTGTACATAAATAAAAAAAAATACAACTATTTTGAGCCTGGTTTTACCTTTAAAATACACGAAAACCCAGGACCTTCCGGGGGCTTCGCCCCATGGGCCCCCACCAGGGCTTTGCCCTGGACCCACGGGGGGCCTCCAGGCGGCCCCCAGACCCCCTGCCTCAATAATTTTATCCACGCCCCCCTCTAACTACAAATCCTGTATCCGCCTCTGATGAGTAAGGAGGGAATAAACAATAGGACATTTAGAACTAAATAAAAAGGAATAAAATGAAAAAATAAACAGGTAAAAAATTAAGTAGATATTGCATATAGTCAGACAATTAAATTTAAAAGTGGGAAATTACACACCTACAAACAGGTACAGGGCTCTCTCTCTCTCTGGGTAGGGGGTTGTGCTGTATGTATCATAACCATTAAAATTAGTACCTTTGGCATACTTATTGTAGAGCAAAAATTCTTTGACGTTTGTTGATACCGAAATAAAACTATAAGTTGACAATGATGCAAGGTATGTATAATTCTTGCTGCGCTCGCCAGAACGGTAGTACCGTAAAACATATTAGGACTACTTACAGACGGATCCTCAATGTTCTGTGTGCCGTCACCATAGTAACCAGGAGGCATGACATGTGACCTTGGACTCTCAAAGTCGCCAATGCTGGCCTCACTTCCTTCTGTCTCCATTGGAGGTCTATTCATTCAAATTTATAAACTTAATATATAACACAATCTGATTTATATTCAGTAGATGATTAACATTGTGTTCAAAACTTGATAAATATTGTTGAATTATTTAATTTTTGTGAGGGAAAATTTTTGTAGACTGAAAGATCTTTATCTAAACTTTATTTCATTTTTATGAATATCCATTATCATTAAATAATATTTAACAACTCTTTGAAGATGTAAATATTTAGATGAGTGATACAAGTGAAATCCATGAAAATAACAATTAAATTGAGTGGTGTCCATAATTTTGGGATTCTATAAGTACTGATTGTTAAGGTGTAAACTGTACTAATCTGTGCTCCTGTTACGACAGGTTTGTTACATACAAGTTTCCGCCCTGTCTGTAGTGTCCATACGCGGCCTCCATCTGCCTCTGGGCACCGGTCTGTCCTTTCTGTGCAGTCATCCATGACATGTGGGGTGTGGGAGGGGCCCCACCAATGTACCTTAAAGATAACAACAGTGGACAATAGTACTAGGGAGGTTTGAACATAACCAGACATCATCCATCTATCAAATAAATCATTATTACCAATTTTTTAATACATGTACCTTTTTTTTAAAAATATTTGTTGAATATTAGATACCAAAGTATATAACCATACAGCACACGCATTTAAAAACATTTCTTTTTATAGATAGAACGTTTCCTGTATTATAATTATACATACAAGGCAACAACTCTCATGTAACACATTTGGTGATTTTTCTCAGGTTTTTCTACAAGGAAGCTACATTTATCCATGAATTAGAACAGATGTCTTTCCTTACAGTGAATGACAGGCAATATACAATGTAGCTGAAATCATGGCATACTTCTCTCTGTATCAATGAACTGATAATAACCCTGAAAACTCACCGCATATTTATGATAACACAAAATGTTAACAATTTGCTGCTTGCAAAATAATGTTCATGTCACAGTATTTGTTGGCAAATATACCACTAAATGACTAATGCCCTCCCCCAACCATAATAAATCTGAATGTTGGAAAATCTAATGCTCTTTTTATTTTAACAAAATTTTAAGACTAGGATTTTATCTTTTCCTACAATTCTGACAACAATAATTTCTCCTCTCAAACATATGATCTAAAGTGTAAGAGGAGATAATGTTGAACAATACACACTTGTATACCTCCTGAATTACTAATGGTGTCCTATTTAATACAACATACCAATGATAGACTCTCTGTTTGCATACATACGGTAACAATGAATATTCATTCACAAGGTAATTCTCAATCTCCCAGAAATAAAGACCAACTACAGACAATGCTTAAGTTGTACTACATTTTATTCACATTTTAAAACATGTGCGTATCTGTACATTGAGATTCTATATACATTATATACAGTGAATATTCACAACAGTTTTTTCTGCCTTGAAGTTCATGACATGGCCTCTCTCCACCTGATAGCCCCTTACACATGAAACGTTACTCATTTCAAAGTGTTTATCATGATTTATAAAAATTCACTGCCTTAAAGCTGTGAATCCAACAGAACACATGAAGGAGGTGTTGTCTAAAAATGTCACAGCTGCCTTTAATTAACTCACAGGTGCAGAACGAAGCTGCCTTAATTAATTCCCAAGTGCAGAAAAAAGCACAAGGAAAGAAAACAACATCACATAACTGAATCAAACTCCAGAATGTCACCATAATCTAAAATAAAAACAAAAGGAAAAAATAGTGTAAACAACACCAACAAAAAATGGAAAAAATAAAATAAAACCTAGCATGCATAAAATAAAGAAGGTAGGGGATAAAAAATAAAGAGAATAAAGATCAAAGAATCCAATTCAAAATTAATCATATTTTATAACAAAACAATTTAGCAAAAATATCAAAGTAACTAAAAATTCAGAAATTCTCCTGACCAGAGTTATTGGTATAAGAGAATCATGCACACACACATGGAATACGACGGACTTACGATTCCTGGAAGTCCTCTGACTGCTCCGAGGCCCCACCCACGCTCTCCTCATCCATACGACGTCGTTTGATGGCGGTTGAGGCCATCACAGGGACCCCCGGGGCGGGTGTTCCGACCGACATGTCCACCCAGTCGCTCATGTTAGAGTCGTGGTCAGACACTGTAAACAAATGGAGGGATCAGATCAGGAGGTCATTACATTGTACACCAGTATTATACTCATATCCAAAAACAACATATACTGTCTTGTCAATGCATTAAACAGAGAACTCTTCAGGATGTCATTCCTTGGATTACTGGTATACAGGTAGCTTTATTACAACATTATTTGTAAATTAATACTTGTACTCATCATCAAGTCAAAAAAGTATAAGACAGTCATTTCCAGAGGAAACCCCTTTGAAACATACATGTACATTCATTGTTAATTGAACAAGTATTAGAACCTTAGGCCAAAAAAAATTAATCATTAGTTTCTCAGGCCAAAATTTTGAAATATTGATGAGGCAGGCAGGGATTTTTTTTTTTTTTTTTTTTTTTTTTTAAGGACAAAATTTACAGAGACGGTAACCCATATTTTATTCATGCTGATACATTGGCAAAGTTTAATAATTTCTTTAAATTTGTTTTTTTAGTTTAAACTGTCTCTGTTTCCTTTTCAAAAGTTGAGTTTTTGCAGATGAACAAACATGACAAATGGTTTATGGGGCATTTTATGCTTCATTTTGCAGCCCATCTTTCCCCTCCACAGTAATAACACAAGTCTGAACTAAAATAGGGGACTTCTTATGGCATTTCACTAGTTGAATTTGCCATATAAAAATTTATCAAATAAAGCATTCTTTTTAATCTTCATTGCCTTGAGGACAGAAATCAAGGAAAAGTAAATAAGTCATCAAAAAATTCTCAAACAATAGAATTGTCCTTTATTCCTGCTTCTAGGCAATATCACAGAGGCTTCAATTTCTGAAGATAACAGAGAAATTTCAGTGGTAGTGTTAACAGGGACCAACATAGGGCAAATTCAGTTTAGGGAGACTTCACTTCTGAAATTTTCCCTCCCAGAAAGATAGGGAAAAGTTTGAGAAATCAGGTGGACTTCCATTCTTTGACAATGGCATAATGCTAATGATAATACATGTACATGTAAACAAAGATTCAACCTTAATTTAAATTGGATTGGAAGCAAGTCAATTAATTATAAAAATAACCCCTAAAAATTAAAATCTTATCCAATTTTTTAAATTTAATTTATTATGTGTATTCATACATTTTGTAGATGAAATGTTTCGTAATTGTGTTGGCTAAATGACAAATAAAACCAGTCTATGTGTTTCAGTGTATTTTGGAGGTATTAGTCCAACCCTTTGGACCAATTACAACCGTCATTTAGTTGAATCTGTTTAATTTTAAAGATAACTGTAGACAAACGGTTTTATGATTATTTTAGCATTAACTTGGCAAAGTTATTAACTAATTACAAGTTACCAACTAATTATAATATCAGCACCTAAAGTTATAAACATCGGTTGTAATTTTCAGTGCACAGGTATGTGGTTGCATCAACCGTATTTATAACCTCTTAAGATAAGACAGTCGCTTAGTTATTAATCACAATAGGGGTTAATTTAGGCTATGAAAATGTCTTTTGAATTAGATAATTATCACTTTATTGCATTTGGGGTTAACTTTCACGATCGTGAAATCAGAATACAGGGCAACTTCAACCTCACTTTCTGAGGAAATTCTGGCGAAGTTACCGACCACAATGCGAGTACTTATATTTACATTAACTTGTATTTAGCCCAAGTAGCCCCCTATGTTGGTCACTGGGTACATGTTTCAGATAAAATAACGTTTTCACTGACAGAGACAAGCTTTATTCTCAGCGTTTGTTTACATTGATTCAATAATAGAGAAAACCGATAATGATAAGATATGAAAAATCCGGAAAAATAACGATAAAAAAGTTTGATGCGGCGATAATTTTACTGATGCGGCGGTGCCTGAGAAACAAATCATTAATTTTTTTTGGCCTTATAACTACATGTATATTTCTAATAAAATTAATTTTAGCATTCTGATTATTGCAGATATTTCTCAATTATTAATCCTCAAGTTTTAACTACAATAACATACTAAGAATATGTTTTCATTGCAAAGAAATTTCTTTAAAAAACTCTGTTAATGAGACCCACCATCGATCTGCTTGCGTTTGTTAGCGTAACGCCTCTGGGTGGCCTGTTTGAGGGTAATGGGGTGGACCTCCCCGTCTCCCTGGGACAGACTGTTACGATAGGTGAACAGGGACTGCCACTCCTCGGACCGAGACTGGGGCATCATCCCACCGGGCAGGTGCTTGTCCAGGTAATGTAACCTACAGACACACAACAGTTCTTGTCAGGTAATGTAACCTACAGACACACAACAGTTCTTGTCAGGTAATGTAACCTACAGACACACAACAGATCTTGTCAGGTAATGTAACCTACAGACACACAACAGTTCTTGTCAGTTAATGTAACCTACAGACACACAACAGTTCTTGTCAGTTAATGTAACCTACAGACACACAACAGTTCTTGTCAAGTAATGTAACCTACAGACACACAACAGTTCTTGTCAGTTAATGTAACCTACAGACACACAACAGTTCTTGTCAGGTAATGTAACCTACAGACACACAACAGTTCTTGTCAGGTAATGTAACCTACAGACACACAACAGTTCTTGTCAGTTACTCGGTTAACTCAATGTAAGTGACCAGATTCATGTACCTACACTTCTAAAGCTGTAAATGATTAAATACCATACACTTTTCTTTGTAAGAAATCATTCATTACACAAAAAATTAATTGTCATAAAGATGGGTACTATAACCTACAAACAGACAAACATATAGTGCATCTTAGGAAACTGCTTGTAAGAGACCAACAAGAATAGTACACAAGTGAGCTGTAGCCTATAGTAAACATTGGTTACGTATTCTGTACAAAGATTATTCGTTTGACTGAATATTTACCAAGACAGCTGATGAACTGACTGAGCATGAAATGACTTACACAACTTTCTTGTCCTGCTTCATCAGTTTGTTGGTGAACTCACAGATGACCTCTAGGAAGGAAAGGTTTGGGGGTGGGGTGCTGAGGTCGTGGTGTTCATCCACATGTAGACTGAACACGATGCCCTCTCTGTAAAACATATTAACATCAGTTTAAAAATAAACTAGAAAAATAGTCTTGCTTCCTTTACTTTTTTATCTCTATCTTTAGCCTTATCTATATCCTTTCAATCGTTCTTCTTATTAAAAATTCTCCTTGAGCAGGAAATAAAATCCAGACATCTAATCAATCGTGACTCACTTGTGCATGGCTGCCACAGCCTCCCTGTTCTTGACTTGATCCAAGCCAAACGACAGCGCAAATCTTCTGGACAACTCCTGTCAAACACAAATTTACATCATTGATATACCGTATTTTTCCAATGATTAGTCGGCATTTTTTATCTCTGAAGCAGAGCACCCGACTTATCGTCTTGTTCGACTTGTCGTAGGCTCGAGGTCAGAAAATTGTTAAAAAAAATAGCATTAAAAATCTTGGTTTTAATCATCTTGAGTTGGCTGTGTGATTGAAAATTACGTTGTTGAATTCACTGTTCATCTTTAATAATTATCATTTTCACTCATCTGTTAACACCAAAATACATAATAATAACAGTTATTAAAAATGGTACATTGTCTTTAATCAATTAAAAGTTTTACCGTTCTGTTTTTATAAACACATCGTCAATGTATAAACACATCGTCTATGTATCACTAGTAGGAAGATAACATTGCGCAGTAAAATTGAAACCAAATTTGAATGGAAGAAAATATTGCAGTAGGTCCGGGGGTGTTTTTTAAATTTAATTATTTTATTAGTAGAGAGTTGTTAGTGGAAAGATAAATCAGAAATATCTTATGGTCAAATTCAATCTTAAAATACGTAATCGGCAATTATCAATACTACTTTTTATACAATAGGCTGACACCGGTTGTGTTAATAATCTTGCCTTAAGGCTGAGATTTTTACGGCAATTTCACTCCCTGTGTATATATAGAGTAGCGTTATAAGAGTAATTAAAGTTCATTGATTAATTGTTGTCCAATTCTTTGATTATTGTTAGATAATTTTTTTAGGATATATGTATGTCGTATATCGTCATTATCAAGTCGTACAAATGATCGATCTATTTCTAACAGTGTCTATGTAAAACAAAAGCGTGTAACTGCATTACTGGATACAAAGTAAACAAGTTTCATCAAATCATAGTAATTGCTAAGCTTTCTGCACTTGAGATCCCCCTTTGAAGTCCGACAGGAGACAGGTGCATGCTTCTGACACTGGAAATTGTTAAACAAACATTGACCACGCGCCAAGTCAACAGGTGGCTGGTTACGTAATGGCGAATTCACTGGCGATGGTCAGATTGGGTGATTATATTAATGCATGGGAATAAAATATTTCTGACAAAGTAAGTTTAGTTTTGCATAACACGCGATATTAGGAATTGTTTAAAATGCAAGCGACGTAGATGTAGATGTTGCCGGTGTCACCGGTATTTGAAAATATGATGCATAAGTATAAAGTGTAATTGTTTGAATGTTAATCATTAATAATAATTGGTAGCAATATCGGGGACATCGTGGCATCATACACTGATAATGTTACTGGAGTTTTATACGCCATTTTGCAGTGATAAGATCGACGTATGGTCTGAAACAACGTATCGTAGGATTTTGTTAAAATTTTGGCTAAAAATGAGCAATTTGACGAGTCGTCCACATCGACGAGTCGTCGGGAAAATACGGTACATGTATATTGTGTACAGTACTCTTTAGAAATTCACCACATATGCACAGTAAAGTACATGTAATACAGTAAACAATTAAGTTACATATTATCATTCTAAAAGGTACCAGAAATAACCACCTTGGTTGGTGAAATGACACTACTGTTGAGATATAATACAGGCCTTGAGAAACATTGATCACTTTATATAAGCACTATATAGTAAAGGTATGAGTACCCCCATCTGTATAGTATTACTACTAGTACTAGATAGATATTAGATACACTGACCTTGAGTGACTGGAAGGCCTCTGACGACCGGTCCACCGCCCCCATCTCCATCTGTAGCTCCTTGTACAGCTGGGTCAGACTCAGTGCCAGTGTTTTGGCCGTGGACACCTTGTTGATCTCGCGAGCTTTACCCAAAGTCGCTTTGATGATATCTCCATAGTCATTGTAAAACTGCAAAAAAGAAAGTGATTAGACAGTAATTAAAACATTTACAATGTAAAATAAAGAAATTCAAGGTCAATTCTTAGTGTTATAAATGAATGGAAGAGCAATTTTAATTCATAAATAAACTGAATGCTAAAGATATCATTTTTCAAAAACATTTAAAGGAAAGGTTCATAGGTTTAACTTAAGAAATACTAACTATAAACATGATAAAACAATCTAAAATCTTGATCAATAAAAAAATATGTAAAAGGAAAAAAAATAAGCAGATATATTTCCAAATAGATAAATCCCTACATGTATACCTGTTTACCTGTGTAATAAGACTTACCTCTCTGAATGTTTAAATAGCTCAATGTACCTGTGTAGTGTTACCTACTTTCTGTGTACCTGTATAGTACGACCTACCTTCATGTAGTGTTTGAACATGTCGGCTGCCATTCGGATCTGGACGATGTTGTAGATGACCAGTTTACAGAATGAAGCCAGAAAGTTACGACGCTTGTGGAGTTCCTCAATCTTCACATTTTCATCAATGTCATCTGTAAAACAGACAAAACTCATTATGCTTGTGGTAAGGAAATTCCTCTCAGTTCCCTTTCCCCAATAAATGTCCAAATATCTCCAATAGATAAGAACATTTATCAAAACTAACATGAACAGAATAGTGGCGGAAATAAAATCAAGTTTACAGGGTTGTCTCAAAAAATTAATGTAGAAGGGAGAAAAAAAAAAGTAAAAGGGGGTCTGGAGGTCTAGCTCATAGCTTGATTGTGTTTGAAATGAAAAAATAGCCGGATAATTACGTCACCTCCCGGGTCTTAGAGACAACCCTGAGTTTATGAAATAGAACAAGTAATTCTTCAGTACAATAATTATCATATAAACTACGCTAATTCTGGTTGACTGTATACATTTGTAGGATTTATCATTGAGCTATTCAGCCCGGCCTACTGACCGTCGTCGTCCTCGATGAAGACTTTCTCCGTCAGGAAGTTACTGAGCTGTTGCTGGAGGTTCTTGTCCGGCTCGTACACCAGCGGCCGCATGACCTCATTAATCTCCCCCAGGTGGCGGCTGAACATGACCAGTAGGTCACAAATTGTAATGTAGGCCTACAACACAAACACAGAGTGATACCACACTGACTGTCTCATACCTAACAGACACACTCAGATGTTACTATATCTGTTTAGTTTTATCCCCTAATGTAAAGATATAACATAGCTATTTCTTAGAAGTAAATAAATACAAATCGGTTTGACATTAATTTGACCACAGTGAAATAATTAATTTTCATGGAATGTTAATTCATTGCTTACTGGTCTAAATTAACTTGTATGATAAATGGATAAATTTCATAATTTATCAAGGATATCAATTTGTAAGAGAGGGTGACCAAAGAAAGCCACAAAAATTGAACCAGATTCCAGAGTATGTTTTATGTTAGATGGTTAACATTTGTGTATTAAGGAATAAGAGTGCTTAGAACCATTTCAACAAGACCTTGGACTTTTAATACGACATAATTATCTATTTCTTGCATCAAAACAAGTTAAAAATGACTCTTTTTTGAGTGAAATATGCATATACTGTGTAGTCTTAACTCAAAAGCCAGACATATCTTGTTGATTTCAAAGTGTCATGGCCGAGTGGCCAACAATGAAATAGACAGGCAGGCATCATATTGCTGTTGGACACAACTAAACAAGGTCACATTGCTGTTGGACACAACTAAACAAGGTCACATTGCTGTTGGACACAACTAAAAAAGGTCACATTGCTGTTGGGCACAACTGAAGGTCCAAGCTGCTGTAAGAATGGTACTATGACCCTTCACTTACCTCCTCTCCAACTTTGTCCTGCTGGTGGAACAACAGATCATGGCAGTACTTCATCATGTCGTTCAGACGTTTCCTCAGAGACTTCATCTCGTTCTTGTTAGGGTTCGCCTCATCCAGCTTGTTCAGATACCACAGCAGGGCCTGGCTACCACAGGCCAGGGCCTTACACACTATCTGTAAACACATCAAAGATAGTGAGTACAATTACTATCACAGACCAGGGCCTTACACACAATCTGTAAACACATCGAAGATAGTGAGTACAATTACTACCACAGACCAGGGCCTTACACACAATCTGTAAACACATCAAAGATAGTGAGTACAATTACTACCACCGGCCAGGGCCTTACACACAATCTGTAAACACATCAAAGATAGTGAATACAATTACTATCACAGACCAGGGCCTTACACACAATCTGTAAACACATCAAAGATAGTGAGTACAATTACTACCACAGACCAGGGCCTTACACACAATCTGTAAACACATCAAAGATAGTGAGTACAATTACTATCACAGGCCAGGGCCTTACACACAATCTGTAAACACATCAAAGATAGTGAGTACAATTACTATCACAGACCAGGGCCTTACACACAATCTGTAAACACATCAAAGATAGTGAGTACAATTACTACCACAGACCAGGGCCTTACACACAATCTGTAAACACATCAAAGATAGTGAGTACAATTACTACCGCAAGCCTGGGCCTTACACACAATCTGTAAACACATCAAAGATAGTGAGTACAATTACTACCGCAAGCCTGGGCCTTACACACAATCTGTAAACACATCAAAGATAGTGAGTACAATTACTACCGCAAGCCTGGGCCTTACACACAATCTGTAAACACATCAAAGATAGTGAGTACAATTACTACCACAGACCAGGGCCTTACACACAATCTGTAACACACCAAAGATAGTGAGTACAATTACTACCACAGACCAGGGCCTTACACACAATCTGTAAACACATCAAAGATAGTGAGTACAATTACTACCACAGACCAGGGCCTTACACACAGTCTGTAAACACATCAAAGATAGTTAATACAATTACTACCACAGGCCAGGGCCTTACACACTATCTGTAAACACACCAAAGATAGTGAGTACAATTACTACCGCAAGCCTGGGCCTTACACACTATCTGTAAACAAGAGAACAAATTTGCAGAGGAATATACTGTTAACTAACTCGATTTTAGAGAAAATTTCACACAGTTCATAAGAATGTTGTGAATACCAGTATTTGTTATCTTTTACCAGTATTTAAACTGTTCACAAAAAATACCAATGCAAACACCAGATAATTCTGAAATATTTTGTCACAAATAAAAATTTCTTTACATTAAGCCAGTGCTTCAACATGGTTCTATTACATGCTATTTCTTTAATGAGCACCTAAATAACTTAATCTATAAATAGCTACCTCTTCAGGTATTCCCTGGCTGTCATTCCCCGACTTTATGATGTGAAATATATCATCCCAGATGTCCCAGCTATTTAAATCATGACAACTGAAAATAACCAGAACATTATTCTTTAGTGTTAATGTATGCAACACCTGTAATTAACGACAGCAGTTTTAAAGGTTTTTTAATACATATTTATTGACAAACAAATTCTTTTGATCTCTGCAAGTTCGTAATTAGTAAATCATCAAGCATACAGTTTACAACTTAGAATAACCTGCACTTACCTGTACAGAGCCTCAATACGTTTGAGACAGGCCAGCAGGGCAAAGATCTCATCATCATCTGGTTCCTCACCCTACAGGACAAAGGCAGATTGTAATCAAATTCATATCATCTCTCTTTTCCCCCAAGAAAAATATCAAAGTAAATCAATCAGAGTGTAAAAGAGTTTTCCATTACTAAAATCCATTGATTTTAGTCTTACACATAGAAAGAGATTCTGCAAAATAATTGTGTACTGTCAACAACAAAACAGAATAAGAAAGAAAGTAAGAAACATTAAACAACCTCTGCAAAGAAATCGTGCATGGATTCCTTAAACTTGGCAATGAGGCTGTCAATCAAAGTCTTCCTTGCCACATCACACTTTCCAGCGATGGCAAATTCCTCGGAACATAGAGATTCGTAGCACTTAGAAGCCGCCTCCAAAACCTATAATAAAACAGGTATTCATAACACTTAACCATGCTTTCACTACATTAATTCATTTGAAAGTCTACATAACAATTTCGGTTTTAGCAAGTGTAAATGAGGATGTTTCACATTCCTTGTTGGTTTTTATCATTAACATTAATGAGTCAAAGTTTGCATAACTAAAACATCAAAACAATAATGCAACAGACTGTTTTCGCAGTTAACATCTTTGATGTGTCAGATGGCTTTTTTGACAAACCTCAGAGTCTGTGTGTTTCTCCATGATCTCGTGTAAGTACCTCAACAACAGCTCCAAGTTCTAGACAGAAGACAAATAGTCAATAAAGACAGAGTAAATATAACATTACAACACCTAAGATGAAAAGCTGTCAATGTGACAGCAAACCGGGTTTTCCTTTTTGTGAACTGTATCCATAATCCATGTCAACCCGTATCCAGTGAAATGGAGTACCCTATATGCAATATTTCGCTAAAAAATGACTAAGTTCAAAAGCTGGTATTTTTTCATAAATAATCAGAAATCAAAATCCTAGCAATATGCACACCTTTGATATATGTACATTTAATCTGCAAAAGAACAACTTCTTATCTTGAGAACTGTAGGAGGAGTTATCCGTACAATGAGGGTACCCTATATGCAATATTTTGCCAAAAAATGACTCAGTTCAAAAGCTGGTATTTTTTTCATAAATTATCGGAAATCAAAATCCTAGCAATATGCACACCTTTGATATATGTACAATTAATCTGCAAAAGAACAACTTCCTATCTTGAGAACTGTAGGAGGAGTTATCCGTACAATGAGGGTACCCTATATGCAATATTTTGCCAAAAAATAAATCAGTTCAAAAGCTGGTATTTTTTTCATAAATTATCGGAAATAAAAATCCTAGCAATATGCACACCTCCGATATATGTACAATTGATCAGCAAAAGAACAACTTCCTATCTTGAAAACTGTAGGAGGAGTTATCCGTACAATGAAGGTACCCTTTTGGCAGCCGCCCGCCCGCCCACCCGCCCGCCATTTTCACCATTTTAATAACCGGATATTTCCGTTGGAAAACCCGGTTAAAAATTATTCAAGTTGAATCAGACAACCATTAGTCACGGTTATCAAAATTTTAACAGTAATTTTTTAATGGGGCAGTATATGACGTCTTGATTCACTTCAAAACTTTCTTTTTTTCCCTTAGGACTAATCAGACTTGTTTGTCAGTCTCTCACCTTCTCCTGTCGGCTGGTGGTGTAGATATCAAGATCAAAGTACTGAGGGATCTGAAGCAGGTTCGCCACCTTCTCTCCATCCATCAGGTACTGTAAACACAAAGATAGAAAGAGTGAATAACAAAGTCAAATTTCTCTCTCAGAAATATGCAGTGGCAGAGAGAGAAACACTGTATCCCCTGACCTTCAGAAGGAGCTGTGGTAGGGTTGCTATGAAGTGCTCGGTCAGCCTGGTCTTGTCCTCAAGCACCTGTTTGTTTTCTTTGGATGTCAGCTGAAAAACATGATTCAATTCAATTCAATGGTTTATTGACATCACCATGTTGGCATACCGTCAAAATGAAATCAAATGACAGACAAAAGAAAATTGTAACATAAAGGCTACAGCATGCAAGTAAATATCAAATATCATTCAATATAAAAAATTTCCAGTAAACTGTCCTACTTAATAATTTGAAATTAAATTTTTCTTCAAATTGACATACATGTATAGTGACAATGAAAGTCACAGACCACTTCTATTATTAATCTACATATAAAATGGTACCAGGCCTGACCTTTTTGCTGGTGCCCCTTCCTACAGGGGATTCCCCAGTCGCGGCCTGACGAACACAACACACCATGATTTCTATCAGACTGGTCTCTTGTTTGTCGTCCATATCTAGTTAAAAAATGTATGATTAATGCGTGTACATACAATTCTATGACATGAGGTACATGTAATGGAAATAAATTTTTTATTCAAAGTAACACAATCTACCTTCCTAAATAATTCAGCATCCCCATCCCTGCTGCTTTCTTAATATTCCTTTTACATATATACTCTGTGTCCTGTGTTGGGGACAGGAAGCATACATTTAAACCTATTTCCTATATATATTAATCCTCATAACAGCCTTTTCTCGTTACAAATACTTATAGATGTATATTTACATCTACCAAGTATTATTCCCTCTATTTCTTGTGGGAAACTTATAGTTAATTTATAACTCTATAGAAACAGCCAGACTGAAATCTACACATCCCGTTTATCGATTGGTTGAAATCCACAGCGGCTGAAACTGACAGGACAGATATCAACACGCCCTGTTTATTGATTGGTCCAAACCTACAGCGACCTAGGTAAAATCACGGACTGCACGAAATAATCATGACGATGTCAGACTCCGAGTCTCACAGGAGACGATTTGGGTGTTTCTTTTATCTAACGTACTTACTTAGTTAACAGTAATTTAGTGAATTTTACTTACTTTTTATAATCAATTTATCAATTAGCTAAAAGATAGATGTTAATATGAACAATAAAATGTTTTGTTTGATGATTCATTCGGGTTATGAAGGTAGCGATCATTGCAGAAAAAATACATAACCCGCGTTAGCAGGTTATGGAAATTTTTTCTGCAATGATCGCTACCTTCATAACCCGAATGAATCATCAAAAAAAGCATTTTTTGTTCAAGTATACAAACTTCTTCACCTCTGAAAATTAAGTATGACTTGTACTAAACCATCTGAATTAATCATATACTATCAACTCTAAACTTTTCAAATATGCAATCCTTGACTGCTGACTTGTACATCTGCCCTGCCCCCTTTAGGCTGTAGAGTTGCTGACTCATACTACCTACAAACACCCCCAGCTGTTACATTGACTTACACTCCTCTCCCTTGGCAGGTTCCTCCAGAAGTAGGTCGGTCATACACTCCCAGTCCTTCATCATGTCATTGATCTCCCACAAACTGTCCACCAAGTACGCACCATGCTCGTGTAACTATCAAACATCAACAGTTATTATGTTGTTAAACTGTGTAAGTGTAAAATACCAAAAAGTTTCATCACCATTTGATTACCATAATATTTATCGTTTGTTAAATGTGTAATGTTAAATAGATATCTGTTGAGACAGGAAATTAATAAAAATATTGCAACATCACAATTGTTTCACAGCACCTTGATAATATGGATGAATCTTTACCTTGGCTACAGTTTTACACAAGGTCATTTATAAATAAGGCCCAAAACAGAAATATTTATCTTTAAAGACAATTTTTACTAAAAATCAGAAGCTACCTACCTCACTCTCAATAAAGAACTGGACGAGATCTCGTAACAAGGGTGTGTTCAGACTCAGCTACCTACCTCGCTCTCAATAAAGAACTGGACGAGATCTCGTAACAAGGGTGTGTTCAGACTCTACCTACCTACCTCGCTCTCAATAAAGAACTGGACGAGATCTCGTAACAAGGGTGTGTTCAGATTCTACCTACCTCGCTCTCAATAAAGAACTGGACGAGATCTCGTAACAAGGGTGTGTTCAAACTCTGTTTCTTGCCGCGGTGGATTTTGAGTTTGTTGGTGCTGTTCTCGTCACGCCTGAACAGCTTGGCGTTGAGGAACTCGCCAGCAGCCTGAGCCACGTGTCTGTGAGAGGAGTATACCAATTCGTAGACATTCTCACAGTCCTTGTCTGCCAGAATCTGCTCATTGAACCTAAAACAAACACGTGAATGAGATGTTGACATGATCAACTGAAGTCCAACTGTTGAAGGATTTGTGTCAATCTCTGATAATTAAGGATAACCTATGACATTCTGGTGGACATTTAAAAGGATGTCTCACAAAAATTTCTTTTTTTATTGCATTTTCAAACTTATTTTATTCCAGTTATTCAGCACAGTTTCATCATTGAACTAAAACTTTAAAAGATTATATTTTTTTAATAAGTAAGACCGTTGCATAATACTGACTGTAGTATACTGATGACCAATTTGATTGCCTGCACAGCCACTTCATGCTCCTTGTCCAGAGTCATCTCCACAATCCTATCCTACAAATACACAATATGCCATTTTTAACATCAGACTTTACTGGTCGGAGTCCATGTGACTGTTACACTTATACAACATTGAGCACCTTGTTACATTCCATTTATACATGGTACCTCAAATCTGTTACATTACTGTTGCATTTGGTACCAGGGACCTGTTACATTACTGTTACATTTGGTACCATGGACCTGTTTCATCACTGTTACATTTGGTACCATGGACCCGTTACATTACTGCTACATTTCATACTTTGAACCTGTTACACTAGGTTCTCTGAATCTGTAATCTTACAATATATTTACATTCCATACATTTTTTTGTATATAGAGTGTTTCAAAAACACATTCAAACATGATTATACAGACAGTGTGCTTAAAAGTCAATATGTTTTATTCTGATGTCACAATAGTAATTCTGTTAAAGTGCAACATCACAGCGAAAATCAAAACTGATGGTTGTGACTTGTGTAATGAATCAATGCTTGATTAGATACCTTGAATCTGTTACAAAACATATCCAGAACCTGTTACATTAGATAGTAGGAATCTGTTAAATACCTGTTATATTACATACCTGGAACCTGTTACATTTTGTTACTATTTCATTACATACCTTGAATCTGTTGGTAAACAGCTCCAGCTTTGTGGCGAGTTCCTCTGTGTCGTACAATGGCTGCAGACTTTTGAGGCAGCACAAGCGTACTTCTCCACTCTGTAAAAGACAAATAGTTACAAGTTATAGGGGTCACGACTTTGGTCAAATTTTATTTTCATTATTTCATTGTTTACAATGCTTTAGTAATACATTTCTAATGATCAACCAAAATTGGAGAGTCAGTCGTAGAGTTAAAAGCGAGATACAGAGCTCACAATTTTTTGTTGTGTAAAAACAGTGGAGAGACACCTACCTTGTCATAGAGGGTCCACCCCACGTACTTGAGGTAGCCGTCGTCCAGAAACATGTTGGGGTACTTCTTCATCCAGGTACCGATCTCTGCCATACATATGGAGCGGATCTCCGGCTGGGAATCCCTGAAATCACAAGTTAAAATCACATCACAGTCTTTCATCCTCTTCAAATTTTAGCGTGACCGAAGAATGTATTTATAATATAGCTTAAGAATTTCTTATTGGTAAGAATATCCCCCACCCCTCCCCCCAACAATCAATGACCAAAAATTTCCCTCTAAAAAATTATCCATGTTTAAAGTACATGTACTAACAGTTCACATAATCAACTGTTTTCGACTTGAAAATTAAAAATTTTCTGTTTTGATTTTTAAATCCATTTGAATTCATTTTACAATTATTCAATATTCACATTGAAAGTAAATAGATACCTGTCATTACAGATTTATAAAATTATTTTGTTCTTTTTGATATGGAAATTAATGGGGGGACTGAATAAATGAGTGAAACTTTGTAAATCATGTGCAATTTTAAATAAGAAGTTTCATCCCATCTTGAATTCGCCCAAACAAAGTTGAGTTTAAGAGAGATTTCTTGAGATATTAGAATTTGCTCAGTCTTGAATTCATTGGCTGACGAGGGCAAAGGGGGCGAAAATAAAATGGGGACAGTATTTCCCTGTATAAAGTATCTTGAAGTGTCAAAAGCACAAAGGAATTTGTAACTGTATTAAGACTTTTATTCGTGGTACAATCTTGTTTGTATGTTTAAAGTTAATCAGTATGAAAGTCAGAAGATCTGGCCTCTTTGTTGAAGATAATAATAGCATAATTTGAAAGCAAGATGTCACACAATGTGAGAAATATTAGAGCTTTAAAATCCACCTAAAAAAGACTAATACATCTAAATAACAAACAGCTGTCTATTGACAACTGACAACATAGGAGTGTTCCATTTACAGGTATTTAAATGTCACGTGCATGCCCTCATACCAAACATTTTTTTATTTCAAATCTCCTACACTAAGCTACATACCCCTTTTTGTACCTTGTGCTCATTGACTATGCAAGTAGTTTTGATCTAAAAATGGCACTTTTTTTTAAATCTCAGATTATTTATTGGCCTAATTCGATCAATTTTTGAGTATGGATGAAAAGGTCTGAAAAATATCAGGTAGAGATAAGCGAGAACTTTAAGCTTAAATGGCATAAAGTGTGTAAAGAGGAGTTTACCAATTTACCCAAACCGAAACTGGATTTTCCAGAATAGAGATTATGGAAAGGGTCGTATCTTTGGATATGCTGATCAAGTAGGTCTATGCTACTGATGTGCCAAATTTGATTTCATCAGACCAGTGGGATTTATTGCATGATTTTTACTGTTCTATAAAATATATTGGTAAAGACCCTAAAGCTTTGTGTAAATGGCAGCCTTTACACCTCCCTATCCACTGGGCTCTCCCCAAGAGGTTGTCCAGGTGTGTAACAGTCACAATTCACCTGTAGACTTGACATGCGAGGACTGTGATTGCTTCATATGCTCTACTTGTGCTAAAACAGACCACAGGGATCACAACTGGAGCACAGAATCAGCAACAGCCAACAAAAGGAGAAGACAACTCTCTGCCTACCTACAGAGAGTAAGAGAGGAAGAACTGCCTGCAATGCACAGAAAGATTGAACAGTCAGAGAAACAGAAGACAGAAAATGAAAGCCAGTGTGACACTGAGATACAAAAAATAGATAAACATTGTGATGAAATCATAGCCAGGATCAATGAAATAAAGAACAGCTACCGACAAGTTCTGAGAGATGACCTACAAAGGAAAAATGGGAAAGCGGAGAGCAAAAAATCTAAGTCAGAGGACAAAATGAAACGTGTTTTAGAGATGGTGGGGAGTTTGGAGAATAACAACAGTGTCATGTCCGACCACATGCTGATTGACAGCTATAGACAGCTGACACGGCTGTTGTCTGAACAGAGCAACCATGCAGAGAATTGTGAACTCTCTGTCATATTCAAGGAGGGAAAAATCGATGAAAATGTATTAAAGAGTATGATAGGACAGACTATTGATGTGAATGTTATCGAAACACATTCATTTCAATATGAGGAAGGAATTTTGGTTTTAAAGGCCTGCAACGACGAAGAATGTTACATACAAGGAACTGAATCAGAGATCATAGAACAAGTCAGTTGTCAAGGCAAAACAACCCAACGGTATAGATTAAATCCATTTTATTTCTGTGTGAATGAAAACAAAGTAATATACTTCACAGACAACAATAACAAGTCCATTGGGTGCCTGAACCCCAAAGGAACTGTGACAACCATAGTCAGTACCAAGCCTCTAGTACCTATAGCAATCTGTCAGGTCCTGGATGATCAGGGACTTTTGGTAACACTCAAAGATGACCAATCAGAGACTGCCTTTGATTTAACACCAGAAAGTCGATGTTTGCTGAGACAGCTGACACTGGCAGGGGAAACAGTTCGTGAGTTTGAATATCAGAAGGATGGTAAAACCAGGCTGTTTGTCGGGCCTCTAATAGTCACTCAGAATGGCAACACTGATATCTGTGTAGTGAATGCAACAAGTGAATCCAGCACTGAATTAGTGATTCTGTCATCTTCTGGATGTCTGAAGTCTGTCTACCATGGACAGAGGCTGGCGGAGAACTTTATCGCCCAGGATGTGGTGTGTGACTCCCTCTATAACATCCTGGTCTCTGACCAGTCCAACCACTGTGTTCATCTCCTGTGTCCAGATGGGGGGTTCCTTCGGTTCCTGCTGACCCAGAGAGACATAGATGAACCCTCCTCACTGTCCCTGAACAAGTCTACACTGTGGGTGGGGAATACTGAAGGGATTGTCAAAGTGTACCAGTACAAGAGCACTTCATCAGTTGGCATTTGTTAATAGTTTCAAGTTTCTATGCTTCATATTGCAAAATAGTCCCTACTGTTCAGTTACCTCACCTTCCATATTTTACATTCTCTTGATGCCCGAGTGAAGTGTATTTATTTTACTATATTTACATTTTCCAGTGTCTTTGTCTGTGATAACACTACGTATCGATTTTGTACTATATAACCCTTAATACAAATTACGCCAAATTGAGGCGCCGGCGGGGTTTGCTTATTTATATTTAAAGATTTAATCGTACGATAGCCTAAAATTATATAAATATAAGTAATAAGGAATCATTCTTTGAGTATTATGAGGTGATAATTTCGGTCGGGGCGTGATCAAATCTATCATAAAGCCCTTCGGGCTTTATTGGATTTGATCACGCCCCGAACAAAATTATCACCTCATAATACTCAAAGAATGATTCCTTATTCCTTATTTATGTTTCACTCACATTGTTTCACAAGGAGTAGGTAGCCCTTACAACTGGACTGCATTATTTATTTTTAAATATTCTTTCAGCAAATCTTGAAACATTGGAATAAGTAATGTTGTTACAGTTCCTATGATTGTTGTACATATACTGTAAATAATAAACTTTTATTCACGTGCGAGACATTTTCGCAAGGTTTGCGAGAACCTCATTGCTGCAAACCAGTCGTTGTCATATGGTTTTTATAAAAACACAGGTCTGGATAGGCTTAGTCGCAAATATCAGTTGTCACAAACCAGTTTATCAGAAATCAAGTCGTCATGAATAGAAGTTGGTTTACAGTATTTAGTACAAACATGAATATAGCAAAATCTCTTTTATATAGCAAAGCTTTGTGGAGTCTCTGGCAAAATTCTTAACAAATTCTTGTAAAATTTTATGGTTAAAACAAACTCAGTTTTAATCAACATACTGAAGACAGTACTGACGGGAGTTGATTTTATTGATTATTTTTACATTTTTAAATCAACAATATGTTTTACTTTGCAAGTAGTTTATAATCTGTACTTAATAAGAATTTCAAGAACACCCCGTATGAATCATGTTGTGTAATATCTAAAGATAGATTTGATTCCATCAAACTATAAATCAGTAATTGGAATATTCCATAAATTGTATGGATCCAAGCAATAATGAACTCTAGTCTCGTTCAACCAGATGCTCAGCTGTCTTTGTTAATCTCCGTCAAGCAAGAGATACTCTCTGCCAATGGGTACACCAGGTCACATGATAGCTTGATGTCCCGACCTCTAAATATAGAATGACTCTCTGCTTGTCAGAGATTTAATGAGACCCCTGATTGTTGAACGAGACTATATTGAACTCTGGCGTAGGAATACATACGACTGCAAAAAATAGCTAAATTGTTTGTACTATTTGAAATCTGACTATTTTCAAGATATTTTAAAGAAATAAGTTTTCTTAAAAACAATGCTTCAGCATATATTACATCGAAGTTAACTGTTATTTTCAAGAACTAAGTCTTGTCAGCGGTGATGATTTGTGCTTAGGTCCAAACACTGTTTCAGTTCCCCTTTACCAGAGTAACTGCATAGGAAAGTTGATTAAAATAAACTCCCAAAAATATACAGATATATCAAACTGATTTTGAGCCCTGTAGAGGTTAAAAAATAATGAAATTTACAGGGGTTTTTTTTTTTTTATTACAAACTCAATTAAATTGTTCAAAGTGAGCAATACTAATCAACATAATTGTTTGAAAGAATTTGTTTTAAAATTTTCAAATTCACAGTCCAATTATTTTAGGTTTCCTAAAAATGTATTTATATTTAATGTCTAAACAAACACAAATGGTGGTCATGTGAAGGGCAACATATATACAACACTTTTGCCATGTTTATTACTATGAATTTGTTATGTTTATAATTATGGTTTTTGCAAAGAACTGTAGATTCCTAATTTAACATGAGGAATTAATATCTGTGTAAAATGAAACTATGATAAAAATTCTGCATTTGCAATTATAAATTCTCACATTTGCAAAAAGGTTTAATCACAAAATTTAGTACTCGCATAAAATAAGGTATCTATAGTAAATCCAATGGTCCTTAAGAATTTGCTATAACAAAATTTTACTGTATGTACTTTGATATACAAGTCATGCAAATATTAAGCTGTGTATTGTGCAAGGTGCCTAATTTTAAAAAATTTTGCATAATAATGTTTTATTAATCTTTTTCAATTAGTTAATCAATTTACAAGAAATTATAGGTTTCAATTTTATAAGTATAACCTTATACCAGTAACATGTGTAGAAAGTTTAAGTGCATATAATCGTATGTTGTGTAGAAAGATTTTCATTTATCAATGCCCAGACCTGTGTAATACATTTTCCAGTGTTCTGTGATGTCATACTTTATTGTAAAACTTTTGAGTTCTTTAAAATTTGTGCAAGATGGTTTTATTCATATTATGTGAATGTAATCACATGGATGTAATTAGAAATACTGTAAAGTTCAAGAATTTTCTGCAGCTTAATTTTATCCTAAATTTCCAATTTTTTATACATTTTATCTATGATAAGGGGAAATAACTCTTTTTCTGACTTTTCTCTTAGTTGTATGTCTAAATGCTATAACTTTTCTAACCCCAACAACTAATTTTAAAATGTGTTTGTAGTTTTAAGTTTCCTAACACAGTTGACAATAAAATCAAAAAAAGATAAACAAGTTTGATCCTACAAAGATTTTACTTTTAACAAAAAAAGTACACTTTCCTGATGCTAAAATATGCTCTTGTTCATTTTTATCTGACAGCTCAAAAAGTGTGATGACATGTATATTTTTTCTAATAATTGATGGAACTTAAATCTATTACGTTGAAATAAGTTCTGTTTTTTTTTCAACTTTCATCATAGAATTTTATGAGTATGGAGTTACCTAAAAGCAATATTAGCTGCACTTTTCATGTTGAATTTTTTTTTTTACTAAAATGTTCTTTTCAACTAAAATGACAAAAATATCATGTTTTTTTAATTTCTGTTTGCCATATTTTTGTAGAAAAGGCCGTTAAGAAGCCTTATTTGGAGCAAAATTGAATTATTGTCATCCTGTACAAAAATTGATTTGCTATACATTCCTTAGAAGAGAAATATTTCCTTTAACAAAAATTAATGATTTTTTTCAAATCTTATTTATCATTAAAGTTTAAGTTATATGCAGACTTATCATACTAGCAGGTTTTTGCAGCAAAATAAAATTCTATAAAATACAGCTCATATTGCTTTAAGTGTCACATCTGAACATTTGCTGCAGCAGAAATCATGCGACTGTTCATTACACCAGATGAATAAAATTCACTTGAGTACAAGAAACCAACCTGTATCTGTGGACAAAGACTCCTTTAAAGATATAGGTCAACATGTTCCTGATTTCTGCTTGGTTTTCTTCCAGCTGAAATCAAGAAATTACACATACAGTAAAAAATCATTTCATATCATTATATTGTAATTAATACCTTATTGCTGGGTAATGGACCTTTCATAAGTTTACTTCTCGTCCACCTCCTTTTCCCATTCCCTTACCTCCTGCCTGCGCTGTAACAACATCTCCAGTCGGTCGTTGGCCCTCTTGGGCTGCTGCTTCTGTCGCTCGGCTTCGTACTGCCTCTGTGTGTTATCCAAATTAATGCTCAGATTCAGAGCTACATCCACCAAAGCTGTCATCAGCTTCATGGCTACCAAAGAAACAGTAAGGTTAAAGCTCTAATTTCTAAAATATCCAGTTGAGATGATTTATTTTAAACTTAACTTTAAACACATCTATATGCCCACATAACCATTTCAAAATCCCTAAGCCTTTAATGATCTATCAACACAGAAACACAGAGATCAATAACCTTGTCCTAGTTCTACTAAATCCAAAAATTAAAGGGGCATGGTTACGATTTTGGTCAAAATTATTTTTTCGATTTTAATGTTTACAATGCTTCACTGAGGCATTTTTAATAGGCAACCAAAATTTGAGTGTCATTTAATGAGTTATAAGCGAGTTACAGAGCTCACAATTCTTCGCTATGTAAACAAAGCATTTGTTTAAATTTCAAATGTTGAAGTGAAAATTCCAGTTTTAGACCTAAAATAAATGTGTTAACCGCTAAGAACTGTTTATTTATGCTTAAAATGAATAATAAGATAGATAAACCAGCATTTAAAAGATTTTTTACTGGTATATTGAACCTATGTAAACAAAAACAGGGCACGAGCCTTGTTTAAGTGACGAAGAATTGTGAGCCCTGTATCTTGCTTAAAACTCAACGACTGGCACCCAAATTCCATTTCATCATTAGAAATGCCATTCTAAAGCATTGCAAATAATAAAAACAGAGAAATAAAATTTGACCAAAATTGTGACCATGCCCCTTTAACCACACTTTATACAAAGTTTTCTTTTAATGGTTTTGGATACACACTTCGGGATCGGTTATTGTATGGCATACATGCATGTATCTATCACTCCTCTTTTAAACAAAAAAAATTCAAGACCATCTTAATTAGATTTTATAGAGTAGTTTGAGCCCCAATCTCATACTGACATAATTGAGAAGTTTGATCCAACACATATCCCTGCCAGGGTTCAAGTTTATTATATACTAGGAGTCTAAGAAATTTATGGAATCTAAAAATGTCTCCATCATTTTTTTTCATTACTCTTAATTATGCAAAAAAATACTACTCCAAAACCTAACTAAGAAGTCTGAGAACTAATTCCACAAAGGTTAAAAGTATTAGTTTTATTCCACACATATATTTTATGGAGTGCCTTTAAAAGATGAAATCCAACACACAGATTTTATTGAGCAGTCTGAGCCCCAACCACATACCTGCCAGAGTGCTGGTGTGCCTGAAGGCACGGACCTGTGAGTCAGTGAGACCGGTCAGTAGAGAGATGATATTGTCCATCATGTACTGGTCGTAGATGATGCTGTACTGGCACTGTCGGACAAGCACCTGCACAAACTCACAGAAGTTCACCCGGAAACGCTTCCAGTTAGGACCAGACATGATCAGAGGGTAGTCTCCACTGTCCTACATACAAATATCAGAGTGATTAATGCAATACAAAACAAAGTTCTCTGTAAAGTCAATGAATTATACTTATAACTAGGAGAGGAACCCCTCACTGTGCTGTACAGAAATCTCAGAGTCTGTGCAATACAACAATGTTATCAATAAAATTAATGAATGAAGCATGCATTAATTAATCAAACAAAACTTCTGTAGAATCAATAAATGATTATGAGAGTACATAACCAACCAAAGGGCGACGTGAGCGAACTTCTCCGTTTTTTCTGAAGTGAAGTTCCCTTAAAACTCTGCCCTCAGTTGTTAGATTAAATTCTTGCAAAAAAATTACCTGTCATAATCTTCCATTAACAATAACGTACCTCATCAAATTCCTCGGTCATTTTACGGATAATTTCTGCATGTTCCTGGTTGGCATACATGAATGGAGTTATGGTTCCTTTGCACCCTGAGCCCTGTATAAAGAACTGAATGAGCTCCACGAGCGCTGTGTCTCTGTCGTTCTTGTATGATTCTATCCACTCATCTACAGTGCTCTGCAAATCACAAGGAAAAAAATCTTGAAGATCATAACTGTACCACCCTGTTTATTTCTTAGCCTAACTGATTCTGTTGTATCTTTTAATTTTTGTTAACATTCCGCGCCAAGTAAGGTAGTATAATAAGAAATATGTATATCATCTTCAGTTGTTCCATCTGCAGTGGTGTTATTCCAGTATTAACAATATCAACTTTTTATTTTTTTACCCATACCCATAGTAAAATTTGTACAGCGATTTCAAACACATCTGACATAAAACTTAAAATCACCAGCTAGGCTGTTACACTTTTGTAACAGATAAACTTTACGATCATCTTTGCAGTTTATTGTTCCACTTTTGTCATTAAACAGTATTACCCACCTGCAGTGAGGCTTTTCCACTTTTGACGACATCAAACAGAGAACCAGTTCCGGAGTCCTCCTCATCCTCACTCTTTTTTCTGTTCCTGGCTGCTGCACCAGTCTGGCGGGGGCGCTTCACCGCCTGTTATAAATACAGTAGTCATTAATTATCTTGACCAATTATTTACTTCACAACTTCCTATACAATAATTTACATTAATCTTTATGCACTATATCATCGATTTCTTACACACAGCAATGTATAACTTTTTGAACATTACTTTTGAAACAATTCATTGAGGACATGTTACATTTACACAGCTGTGCATTCACTCTAAGAAAGTGACTATAACCCTAATGTTAATGTTGGTATGGCCTTTGTGTCTACAAGTAATTTAAGCTTTATTGCCATATTATATCATTCGATTGACTGTAAAGAACATGCTGTGACCTTTCTGTACTTACACTGCCCCCTCTCCCTGACCCCCTTTTGCGTCCTCGCCCACTGCCAGCACCAGACACAGACATTGGTTCCTCAAAGTCACTGTCAGAGTCATTCTCTGGTCTGTAATTGAGACACATTAACCATACTTAAAAACAACTAATCTATCAAAGTCACTCGGCTTCAATATGCAATCATTCCCACCAGCTCTTTCAATGTATATATATTATATCTTACACTGGTAAGTCTGAGGTTGCCTCAACAAATGTATATATATTATATCTTACACTGGTAAGTCTGAGGTTGCCTCAACAAATGTACATATATTATATCTTACACTGGTAAGTCTGAGGTTGCCTCAACAAATGCCCCTTGAACTGTGACCTTTGCCTTTGACTTTGCTTTCCTTGCTCCCCGCATCCTACAAAAAAAAATATAAAGTCAAATGATAGACATGATAAAAATCAATAATCAAAATTTCGAATAATCAGTTAACATTTGCTTAAAGGTTCATATCAAGATAACATACTGTGCTTTGTGGAAAAGTTTGGTAAATTAGATGTTTTAAAAATTAAAACTCATAAATAGAGTAGCACACATGCCATGCAATTGTTGCATATGTGTCTGATCAAATAATGTATCAATGTTACACAAAATGTGCTGCATATGTTGAAAAGAAAATTGAAAAACTGATGTATACAGCTGTTTTGGTGCAAGCTGATTTCATAAGATCTGATATGAACTTCACATCAATTGGCAATAGAAAACCAGTTATATTTTATCATAAAGAATAATATCATGCTAGTACACAGTTTAGTTTTCTAGATTTAAATCCGAAATTGAATTTTCAACTCGATAGTCTACTCAATTTGAAATAGATCACATATTTCGTATTCTTATTCTCAACTGCCCGATGTAAACACAGATGCATGATACCCGACGCCGACGCATCGGAGTTCATTTTAACCTCTTTACATCAATTTTTGCTGCTAATTGGACGCAAGAAATTAAATATTGTAATTCTTAATCAAAATAATTGCAATTAATGCTTTAATTAACATAATAAATTACCTGAATACCCTCTTTGTTTGGCGGGAAGCTATCTGGTTCAGCTTGCCGGAAGTAAACAATAAGTCACGTGACTTCAAAATATTTCTGAAACGGATGCTTATGCATTCCGGATTTTTTTTTTATGGGGGGGGGGTGGGTGCATTTTGTTCAAATCCAAAAGAAAATACAATAACACATTAAAGTTCACATTTACACAAGTTTCAAATCATGTTACTTTCGTTGATTTTACATTTTTTTTTCATGTTCCACAATTTGAAGCATATAAAATAATCTAAATATCTTCTAAATTTAAGAGAAGAGTTGATTTTAATCAACTCTTCTATGCAGTTACTCTGGCAAACCGAAAGTGAAACAGTGTTTGGACCTAAGCACAAATCATCACCGCTGACAAGACTTAGTTCTTGAAAATAATAGAAAAATTCAAAGTAATGTATGCTGAAGCATTGTTTTTTTTTTAAGGAAACTTTTCAATAAACACTTTGAAAATAGTCAGATTTTATATAATATGAACAACTAAGATATTTTTATAGCCTCGTTCAACCAAACGCTCAGCTGACTCCGTAAATCTCCGACAAGCAGAAAGGCTCTCTTGCTTGTCGGAGATTAACGGAGACAGTCGAGCGTCTGGTTGAAAAAGACTAGAGTTCGATATCAATAGTGCTTGGATCCATAAAATTTTTAGAATTGCTTCGAATACTTATACATAGTTTGAAATCTATCTTTAAATATTACACAACATGATTCATATGGGGTTTCTCGAAATTCTTGTCGGAAAAGTCTAAAATTCATATAATAAAAAAGTGCGTAATTCAAATACAAACTAGAAACTAATTGCCATGCAAGATAAGTTAATTTTAAAATAAATGATAATCGATAAAATCAACTCCCGTCAGTACTTCAGTACTTTGATTATCATTATGGAATGATTTCATATTAAGATATAGGTCATATATATATGGTGATTCACACAGAAGGCTCAGTTTTATGAATTACATGGTAAATAACTATGTAACTGTCATATAATGACATTCATTACATAACAGTCATATTTCTGGTTTAAATATTTATTATGTGATCGCTCTTAACTGCTGATATTAATTACTACTGATCTAAGTAAATGTATATTATATACATGAACTGAGTATGTGTATGTCTGCAACATGTTTGTACATATACGGTCTTTGTTGGGTGTTAATCTATTTTATGTATTATCACCTTTGAAAGAATGATCGCACAATAACATATGTTTTGTGTCATAGTAATAAATGTATATATGATATATATTTATAATGTACCTCTTGTACCATTTACATGGTTTTGAGAGAATAGATGAATTGAATTGAATTAAATTGAATTGAGTAATTCTGGCATCAAGAAACGGTTTCATTGCTATTAAAATCTCGTGTAATTTCAGCCTATTTCTTTACAGGAAGGTTTACAGTCCCTCCCCTTTTCAAACGGTGGTTCTTCAAACATCAAAATCAAGATCAATATTTAGTTATAATGCTTTTAAAAGCATATATATTTTCTCCTATCAAATATTGTAAATCAACTTTTATCTTAGTGATAACATAGTTTGCGTAGACAATAATGAATGTTTTGCGAAGCAATTGTTTAAAAAAAACACTTTTAATAAAGATACAAAATAATTGGTTTGCGTCAAGAAATACCCCCGTCCGATCACAGGGGCATCGTATCCGCTCTACACTCTATGACATATATATAAATAGAGTGAAGAGCGGATAAGATGCCCCTGTGGTCCGACCACGAAGTTCTCGCGAACATTGCAAAATTGTCTCGTACGTGAATATATATATACTAGAGTAAATATATACATGTATAAACATGAGGCGTCAGCTTCCCCACTAAGACCCATGAACCGTATAAAGCGCTACCTCGCCAAAGGACCCCTGTCTCCGACCTCTGTCGATAAAATCATTCAACATATATTTTATTCCTGGGGATATGTCTGGGATTTGAAGAATGGAAGGTATATTAGGAACTTGAGCAAATAGTATTTTCTTTAAAATTGATTGTCAATGACAACGAGACCGAGCAGGAATTCGCACAACACTTGATCACGTGTGTATGAATTTATATTAAACAAATACATGTATATGAAACAAAGTACAACATACAGCATATACAAAAATACAAATACATTTGTCACATGGTCCTATGATAATCCTTTACATATACCGGTAAAATTAGAATGATACAGAGATACACGATTGAAACAATGGCGGCAATACGTGGAAACACGGACTGTAGAACAATGTACTGGTGTAATACACACAAAATCCGCCGTCATACTACAGAATGCACGTGCTTTGTTGGTGAATGAAGTGGCGCAGTTCGACTCTTTACCCCAAGACCGTTTCTCTTCAATATGTGAACTCAGGTTTCCCCTCCGGTGGCCCCTTCATCACTTTCTTGATAAAGTCTGAAATAGCGACGTCTGTAATTAGTAACAAATACATTGGATGTGTTATGCGATATTCTTTTTATAGCCAGTAAAGTACGTTTGATTTATGATTGTGATATATTAGCAAATACTTTTGTTTTATAAGTATTCATTAAACAGTATGGAATAGCAGGCATACTTTAAAATTGACGTTTGAAAACCCCCCAAAACAACAACGTTAACTTTCTTCATAGGTCAATTCTTTTATCAATTATTAATATCATGGCTTTACGTCTTTCTTGTTTTTATTTGATGCAGGTACATGTAGCATGGTACATTATTGTTCTTTCTGAATCTTTTTCAAGAATTATATGCGGTCGATTTTCTAGTTTTGACGTTGAACTATATATGACCTTTGACTTTACCATCGGACTTGACCTTTGACCTTACCCTCGGATTTTACCTTTGACCTTACCCTTGGACTTGACCTTACCCTCATATTTGATGTTGCCTTCGTAGTCCACGTCCAAGTCGATGCTCTGTAGAATGTCCTCCAACTCCTCGTCTGTCAGGCGGTCACCTACAGTTGACGTTACACAATGCATTAACTGTATTTTTTGGTTTCATCACACAGTTATGGCACTTTCTAAGATATCTCTTAATACATTACATACATATATAATATACATTATGATAATCATCAAACTATATATAACAAATTATTACGCAATGGATAACTATGATTTTCAATCTTTTTATGATAATTCGTTCTACAAAACGTAACAAACTTTACACATATTTATAACTATCTGTGCCTGTTGATATTAGATTGCATCTTGATTAACCTTTATTTTCAGATTTTTAACATGCACATAGGATATTACCAATTACACCTATGCGTACTCCCTTTCTTACCCATGGCTGTTAGCACGTGCCTTGCCTCTCCCAGGGAGATGTAGCCCTGTCCCTCCCGGTCGAAAGATTTGAATGCCTCCATGAACTCCTTGTAGGAGCCCGTGTCTCGCTCCTTCACCACCTGTCGCACGATGGACAGGAACTCCTCCATGTTGTACTGTTTCTCACCTGAAAATTATAGCCAGACTAGTGCAGGAGCGGATCAAACTTGCACTGCGTGAAAAGTAAGCTGTGTAGGGGTACGGATCAAATAGTATGGAGTAGACATGTCTTTCTGACATATTTTAATCTTAACAATAAACGCATGCATTATGACTACTTCAATGCTCATTTTTATTGCTAAAATGTAAATATATCTATGAAAAACCCAGATAGAAATAGTCGTTAAGTTAAAAAAAAAATAGGGCAGCATTTTAATGTTAAAACACGTTCAGTAAACGCATGATAAAGTTGTATCCCGTAGTAGATGTCGATTAGAAAATATACTGGCAACACGTGAGCATATACGGGATTGACTATTGTATCAGAGACAAGAATGTGTCCTTTTCCGTGTACCGCCGTCCGTAGATTACCGGATTTTTTGGTTCCCCCGTTCTTGTAGATGAGTGCGTTCGTTGGGTTGAGTCCGCAGCACCGGAGGAGGTCTCCCACCTTGACAGCGTCTATCAGTCCGTCCCGCCCGTCCCAGAAGTCGAACAAATCGAACACCTCCTTCATGTCTACAACGATCAATAATGTAGGCTATATGGGGCGTGGATCTAGGTTATTCGTGAAGACATTGCTGATGATGGGAGAGTGCTTGGCCATCCTGATTTATCGTATGACAACATGCAATGCAATCGTTGAAATAAATAGTAAATGCATATAGAAAGGAAGATGTTGGTCCTGAGGTTATCAGAGTTGCGTGTTTTGGTGGTTTTTTGTTTTTTTTGTTTTTTTTTGGGGGGGGGGGTTTGTTTGTTTGTTTTTATTTTTTTTTTGGGGGGGGGTGGTTATATGTACCTTAGTCTATAATATTGATCGAAATTACAGATAATTGCAACTACTTTGAAATAAGGGACATGCACGATTTATCATTTTTAAATGCAAAGCCCATACTAAAATGGAGGGACCAGACAAACAGATGAGTAGCTAATCGGCTCGTTCGTTTATTGTTCTATGATTAACAAAAGAAAATGGTACAGGGTCAGTCCTTTCCCATGAATTGCTAAGTTTCCTTTTTCCCGTGATTCAGTGGTGTTCGAACTACGACTTCCTACCCTCCTTGTGAACGGATCAGTTCGTCATGAATTTCAAGTTTGAAGAATTCAAATAATGTCAGAAATTTGATGAAAATAACAAGATTTAAACCAGATTCGTTTTTTTCTGCCATGTTTGATAGCTGTATCTGACTTCTGATTTACGACGGGAGTGAGTGATGGGGTCTCAAGCACGTTCTCCGCTAACGGGCATATTATGTAACTCCACAAAGAGCTCTCAGACGATACAAAAACTGACACAAGTATATATCTACCTCATTTCCTCACCTCCCTCTAAAATAATAAAACTTTAACAACCAAATGCCCGATCCCCAGAGCACTAACCACATCTTGAATCCGAAAGCAGCTCACAGATTCTACAGATAAAATCGACCACGCTTTATTTGAAGTTCAAAGGAGAGAAACTTTGTATATGTATGTTGAATTTCTAACTCTTTGAATTTGCAAACAGAATAGGGTCCATCAAAGACAGCGATGTCTGCCAGCAGGCCCTGGTAGAGAACAGGCAGCCGAATCCGGCGACTCAGCGCCCGCGGGGGGGGGGGGGGGGTAACAAGCCAGGCGGTAGGTTGTCTGTATATCCAGACTTTTTCCTGACCCCCGAGGACCGGAATATAGCAGGAAGTGGGGTTTTATCAAAAAACTGTTTATCTATTGATGGTTAATGGACGATTTATTTCAACATCTGCTGGAAGTGTAAACACATCTCGATAAGGCCCCCAGAATCCGTACGCCTAATTATCATTTATTCACCAATATTTTATCACATTTTAAAATTTGAATTTGTATGAGCTGACCTCCCTTCATTTACAATCTTATCACTGTGAGAAAAGTTTAAGACGTAATTGCATTTACAACTTTGTTATAGCATAACTTTCAGTATTTAATAATTATATATCTCTATAACTAAAAAACAAATTTAAAAACATGGATAAAACATAGAGTCCTCCATCAGTATGGTAAGATTTTATAGCTAGGTATATTTTTGCCTCTTTATATTTTGTCTTTTCTTTTAAGAAATACTCATTTTAAACCATTTTTTTGCAACATAATAAGTAAACGTAAATTAAAAAGCGACTACAAAATATCATTATGTTTAATAGTTTTTATTTATAATTTCCTAAAGTGTTTAAATATAACCCCCCCCCCCCCCCAAAAAAAAGAAAAGAAAAGAATCCTTTTTCAATTCGTAATATCATTTTCAGCTATTGTTATATTTTTTTTTAAATAAATTAGAACACGATTAACATACCCTCTATGTCGGGGAGATCAGCGCTCATGTTGCCTGGGTCCGAGTCTGAGTGAGTCTGAGTCTGTCGTTCCTACCGCCACTGAGTCCCTCTGTAGTAGCACTGAACCCCTCCGCGCGGGAGAAGGAGCGAGCTTAATTAACCGGAACCCCAGCATCTCACGCCGGGAGGGATAGCAGCCCAAATTACTCAACCACGCAGAATTTCTCAAATGTTCTAAAATCATCTGCTTCAAAATATCAACACATTGAAAAGTCGGTCGTCTCGTTTCTGTGTACGGGTTGTAAACCAGACAGTTTGAATTCTGGATTTACGGACAAATAAACAAATCTCTCACAAATTTTCTAACAATGATTCCATGGAATTTACTATCAATCCAACTCTTTGAATATGACAGCCATCCCATGATTTAAAACTATTTATCTTTAACTTATCTGTAATACGTTTTTCACCATAAAAATGAATTTGGTCAATATTTAGAAGTTAAAAAAAATGTGTTTCATTTGCCAAAGATTTTATAAATATGTGCGATATGTGTTATTTGCGGTGCCCCCCCCCCCTTTTTTTTGGTGGTTGTTCTTTCTATTGATTGGAATCTCCCCTCTCCTGAATGAATTAATCATTTTATTTTCAACCAATTGAACAAAGATTACATCAATTGATAATTTTTTTTTTATTAAATACAGAGTACTCTGCAAATTTTCTCTCCATTTCTTTAATAGAATTAAATATATCACAGAGTTAAAGAAAATTCAGTCACAACTGCGCAGTTTAAACCACTTCAGGCCATGGCCAACATTGAATTCATCTGCTGCTTTTCCATATCTTTCATCAAATAGCTTGAAAAATAATTGAATCATCCACTCAAAGTTTTTTGTATTATTCATCCATCCACTTAACGCTTCACCAGAGAAAGTAAAATCAAACACAACCAGATACTTTTTTTACTTAATATTAATTTTTAATGAGTAAACTATCAACAAACAATGTATAATGGGTTGTAGTGATTTTATAATGAAGTGACACAGTAGAAGCCTGGCAGATCTCTGTTCTCATCCTCACACAAACTGTCAACTTCTCTCAGAATGGCGCCCTGTATCACAGTTGATGAGTCGGGGGGTCCATAGTCCAGTTCTAACAATCAGTAATAGAAGCATCCAAACGCAGCAGCCACACAGAATATAGAGTCCTGGAAACAATTACAAATCAATTTCATTTCTAAACATACTACAGAAGTCGATAGATATTAACAAGAATTTGTTTTTGGCATTTTCTGTAACGATGCTTTCATCAAATTTTGGTAATTAGATAACCTCAGTAAAAAAGGTTTACTTTCAAAATATAAAATTACTTCTCAATAAACTACATGTACGTCTATGAAGATTGAGGATCAATTAGAGAAAGGAAGTGTAACTTTATAGCCATTATAAGGGTAGAATCAGAACCATTTTAACAAGACCTTGGACTTTCCATAGGACGTAGCTTTCTATTTTTGCGTCAAAACAAGTTAAAAATGACGCTTGTTTCAAGCGAAATATACACAGATTGCGTAGCCTTAGCTCAAAAGCCAGACAAATCTTGATTTCAAAGATCAATGGGTGAGTGGCCTACAATGAAATAAACAGGCCTACGTCACATTGCTATTTGACACCAACTACCGAGAGTCCAAGCTCTTGTTGAAATGGTTCTATCAAGTTTCATTCCACCCATCATGAACATGCAGAAAAAAGAAACTAGGACTCACATTCATAAATATATCTTGAGCGTAACTGTCCGTGTCCGAGTCCCAAAAGCAGCGACACCCCATCCTATAACAGAAGGTCAATCATTGTAAAGGTGAACCTTAAGGTCCAATCACATCGGAGAGAATCAACATGATGCAGAGAAAACAGTTCCAAGGACTATGAAAGTTGTATAAAACTGTGTTTCATGCTATCGCCTTTATGTTATAATATTCTTTTGTCTGTCATTTGATTTCATTTTGATTGTATGCCACATGGTGATGTTAATAAACTGAATTGAATTGTCAAAGGTATAGAGCTGAGGGTGAGGACTTACTTGACCCCCTCCCCCCTCTGTTCTCCGATGACCACCTGTACCACAAACTTGTATCTGTCATAACCCAGGTCTGAAATAAAGAAAACACTCATTGAGACATGAATACTCTAATTAATCGAGACGCGCGCATTGTCTATCATTAAAACATCTGCAATTTGTGGACTTCCTTCAAATCCACTGCTGTGACAAAAAATTAATACTGGAACATTTAAAATTGAGAAGTACAGACAATCTGTAAATTCTGCTTAAATTTAGAATTATTTAATGCTACAGTGAATCACTAAATGCTAGATTATGTTGAAGTTTTCAACTTCTGTTTTTATCTACAACTTACAACACTGTGGAATCATTAAACTTGGTGGGGACCAGTTTTTGTGGATTGCTTTAAATTTTACGTACAAGCTTGAGGGGATATTATTTCGTATATTGTCTTATACCTACAAAAGGAAATATGACTTTAAAACTCTTATTAATTTGTGGATTATATTAAGTGGATGAGAGGTACCCACAAATTCCATCAAAACTGAGCCACCACTAAATCAAATGATTCTACTGTAGTATACAGAATTTTTTAAAAGCTTGTTTAGAAACTGAAATCTGATATCTTTATTACACCTTCAGTGAACCTTTTACCGGTAAATGAGTTAAAATGAAATGATCCAATATCTTAATTACAGCTTCAAAGTGCGGGTTTAATATTATTCATTATCTTTAAAATTACAGCTTACCTTTTAATTTGAGTTTGATATTGTCAGATACAGGTATCTTTATGACAGTATGAAGAAGTACCCTTTAACCAGAGTTTGATATCCGTAACTTTGTTTCATCCTCAGAGTGTACCTTTTAACCAGAGTTTGATATCCGTAACTTTGTTTCATCCTCAGAGTGTACCTTTTAACCAGAGTTTGATATCCGTAACTTTGTTTCACCATCAAAGTGTACCTTTTAACCAGAGTTTGATATCCGTAACTTTGTTTCACCCCCAGAGTGTACCTTTTAACCAGAGTTTGATATCCGTAACTTTGTTTCATCCCCAGAGTGTACCTTTTAACCAGAGTTTGATATCCGTAACTTTGTTTCATCCTCAGAGTGTACCTTTTAACCTGAGTTTGATATCCGTAACTTTGTTTCACCATCAAAGTGTACCTTTTAACCAGAGTTTGATATCCGTAACTTTGTTTCACCATCAAAATGTACCTTTTAACCAGAGTTTGATATCCGTAACTTTGTTTCACCCCCAGAGTGTACCTTTTAACCAGAGTTTGATATCCGTAACTTTGTTTCTTCCTCAGAGTGTACCTTTTAACCAGAACCAGAGTTTGATATCCGTAACTTTGTTTCACCATCAAAGTGTACCTTTTAACCAGAGTTTGATATCCGTAACTTTGTTTCACCATCAAAATGTACCTTTTAACCAGAGTTTGATATCCGTAACTTTGTTTCACCCCCAGAGTGTACCTTTTAACCAGAGTTTGATATCCGTAACTTTGTTTCATCCTCAGAGTGTACCTTTTAACCAGAGTTTGATATCCGTAACTTTGTTTCACCATCAAAGTGTACCTTTTAACCAGAGTTTGATATCCGTAACTTTGTTTCACCATCAAAATGTACCTTTTAACCAGAGTTTGATATCCGTAACTTTGTTTCACCCCCAGAGTGTACCTTTTAACCAGAGTTTGATATCCGTAACTTTGTTTCATCCTCAGAGTGTACCTTTTAACCAGAGTTTGATATCCGTAACTTTGTTTCACCCCCCCAGAGTGTACCTTTTAACCAGAGTTTGATATCCGTAACTTTGTTTCACCCTCAGAGTGTACCTTTTAACCAGAGTTTGATAACTGTAACTTTGTTTCACCCCCCAGAGTGTACCTTTTAACTTGAGTTTGATATCATCAGATATCCGCCTCGTCCATTCCGTTGTCTCTTCTGCGTCGTAGGATTTCCCACTGAGATGTTCGTTCAATACATTGTGTATGGTTTCTTTGACTATCACCTGTCTGAACCTAATTAAAATAAAATAATGACATACACATATAAACAAGTCTACATATGAATCAAACATACACATATTGACTGCATGACATCACGTGCAGTAGAATGCTGGAGCTTTATCAATACAACAACAAAAATAAATTTTCAGCTTCCTTTATTATAACTGACACATAACCACAGCAAGGCAGGCATAAGATGGAAAGCCTTTAATCGACAGAGATTGACGGTACAAACAGATGTACTTTTATAACAATGTAAGGCGCAAGTATGAAATTAGGAAATATAATTAGTCAAATGTAAGCATTTGTGCGTAAGCATTTGTTATTTACTGGGTGAAAGTACATGTGTATACATTGATTGACAATATACACGTAGATTGGGAATTAAAAATTTTACACCTCTTATAATGCACAACTCTATGTGAAAATTCAGGTCTGCCATATAGAACAAAGACCTACAGTTATAGCTAACGAAAGTTACAGGTTTTAGACTTTCCACAAATATTTAATAATTAATGACTTCATTTCGACATGTATTATTTTCATAAAGGCATACAATAAATATTGAACATGTTTACATGACATTGTATACATGGCAAGCTGCTAAGTTAAAATCAATGAGCGAATATCGGAGGCTGTACAATTATGTCAGCCTTTATCTCCACTCAGTGGAGGAGTAAACAGCCTTGAACATTTATCTTGTTTAAATCAGTGAATGCTCAAAGAGATGCATTAAATCAGATATTCCAAAAACCTGCAGAAAGATGCAGCGTTCCAACATGCTTTGAATTGTCAGTAACCTGTAGAAACTGGGAGGCTGACAGTCTTAAAAGCCACATTATCCATTTAGATTCCATTCTAATGCCAACCTTGTTGTTAAAAGACAATTAATGTTGACATTGAATCTCCCATTAGATAAAAATTGCATGATTTTTATTATTTAATTCTCTGTTTAAAATTCCTCATTTACATAACTGTATTGATTGATAGATAGATACCTGATCTAGATAGACGCTGGATATAGAAAGTTAAAAATGTATATACACCCTGATGATGGTGATGATTTCATTGATTTATAGTGTTTATGAAATTGTAGCCATACTTTGGATGAGAGAGAGAGAGAGAGAGAGAGAGAGAGAGAGAGAGAGAGAAATCCTTACAGTGTTTAGACTGAGTCTAATATAGTATCAGACAAAAAGATATTGATGATACAGATTGTGATCCATACAAGGAAAGATATGAAAGTTAGGCTGTGATTGGTTTGCAGGTTTTTACAACAAGAAATAATAAAACATGTATGTTATATACCAGTGAGCAAAATCCGACAGCAGAGTAATCTACCTTGGGTATTAACTCTCGCCACCCCCCCCAAAGATATTCTAAAGGCCTAATCCTACACACAGCTAGTAAAAAGTTAAAGAAAAAAAGATTGAACTTTAGTGAAGTAGGCACTTATTAGATCAAGAAAATTTCACCTATTTGGCTACTTAGTGTTTGATAATACATGCATTTCATTACTTTGTTACTAATAGATGTATTCTAGAGACTTTTACTTATAAATTTGATGATATATTTTGTATCTCATTAAAATACTAATATCATTTATAATGTAACTTTTGCATGTTTCAGGGTTTGTTTAATTAAGAAATAAAGTACGAGTTTTTGTAAATGTTGCAGAATAACCTCCGAGGTCGAGAAATGTTGTTTTGAAATATAACAGCTGAGGCATTAGCCTCACGTGTTCAGAGTTCATGTCTAATCTCTGCATGACCAGTCGACAGTCTCAAAAATTAACAGTCCTTACCAACTCTTCTTAAAAAGTTATTCATCTCAGTAATTTTTCCTGTTTTAGCTAGCTGTTACATAACTGAGCAAATAAATAAGCTTTTGTTTCAAAGAGGAATCTTGGAAATGTTTCCTTACAAAAGTTTGCCTAGTTCAGAGTTTCAATAGAGAGACCATTAATGTAAAAACGGCCAGGTTTAGTCCAGATTATGAATCCTTAAAAGCTGTAACAAATAACTGATATATTCTCTATTCAATTGTAAAAATAATCTAGCTCAGACAACCTAATTATAGTCTGTCCCAAGTTATATTTACGTCATTTTGTTTAAATTTTTTGAGAAAATAAATTTAGTTCGTACATGTTTATCTAATAGTGAAAAACAGTTTAAATCATTCCAGAGAAAGAAGTCCAAAATATCCTCCTTGGCACCCCCCCCCCCTTTCAACCAGGAGAAATGGACAAGAACGAAAACAAATTTCCTATAAGGATTCATAATGGAAAATCTGACATTTTTTATCTATTCTGAAGTTATTGGAACAAATTGCACAATTTATCAACATTATCATTAACTGCCCAGTGCTTTCATATTGTTTGCAATTCCTGTAGAATTTTCATTTTTAGCAGACCTGAAGCATTTCAAAACAAATTTCTTTCCTTTTTTTAAATTAAAGTGAATGCATGTAGATTGGACACAAAAGTAATGAAAATCAAAACATCAAGCAAAAAATGATGGCAAAAAGAAAATTCTGAAACACTTTAAAAATTTGAGTTAAATAGTCACTCCTCTATGAGCTAAACAAGAACTATAGTATAGCAGTAATAGCGGGCGACCAGTTCTCGCTGTGTACCATTTCTCGCCAGTGCACTGTTATGTCAGTTTTCGTATACAATTTTGTATGTTGATAAAATGACGTAACAATGCATTGGTGAGAAATGGTACTCGACGAGAACTGGTCGCGCGCCAGTAGAGTAACGGATAATGAGATTTACAAATTCTACTTTAATCATACTGATCTGATTGCACTTTTTTCTGTCACTAAAGAACATCTACAATGAAGGCCTTCCGAGTAGATGTAAACAAGAAGATTTAGGCACAATCATTACCAGATGCCAATAAAAATGGATATACTATAAGTCTATAAGGCACATGCTCCGAAAAGACACCTATAGTCAAGAACAATAGCCACAGTGCCACTGCTCTTGACTGGACCCCAGAAAACTCCAGACCCCAGATGACAAGGGAAAGAGTTAGACCAAGAGCAACATAGAGGAGAACAGTTGGGAATGGAGAATGAAATGAAATCCAGGCCACAGTCCTGGGAATGGTTGACGATAGGCTGGCCCATGATAGGAAGGAGTGGAGAAGCTTTGTTGTTGTAGTGGATGTGTATTTGATGATGATGATGTTATCTCAGCAAGATTCCTCCTGACTGAAAAATTTTGACAGACTTCTCTTCGGAAGAGATGTCCAACAAAAGTTTTCAAGCTCAATGAATCTTTGTGAGATTAATGATGATGATGTTCAGTTGATGATGATGACTTAAAACCGTAGCTATAGACACAATATGTGCTGTCTCATTCATAGTATCAATTATAGTCTGTCCCAAGATATTTTTGCTGCATATTTGAACGATTTTTAATAAAAATACACATACCTGTGACTGAAGTGCAATTAAAATCGATGGAAGGGAAAATTCCCAAGATAACTTCATTCACACATTATCATTTTTCCCTCGTAAAAATTCACAGGAACGAGAACAGATTTCCTACGGAGATTTATAATGGGGAATGTTGACATCTTTTCTCCATTCGGAAATACTCGGGACCCCTCGCGCAATTTTTCAAACGGTTATCATCCGGGCGTCTTCATCTCCTTGGCAATGGAAAAACCTCGTAGACTTTTTATTTTTAGCCGTGTACTGATACCCGACAAGCTAGAGAGGGCGTTTCAAAGGGGAAATCTTGGGATTTTTTCCTACTATTGAATAAACATCGTCTGAACCATGAGGTATTTATAAATATTGAATAATTTAAGAAAATGTGCGGCAAAAATATCTTGGGACAGACTATAAGTAATTAATTAAATGTCTTGCTTTTGTACATGCAGATTGTGAGTGATTTTTTCTCAACAAGAAACATGAAGAGGATAATTTCAAAATTTCTATTATAATGAAAAATATTGATACAGAGATATATTAAAATGAATTACTGATGTTTACATTTTGAGTATTTTTTTCTGATAATCAACATTCTTGAACAGCAAGCACTTGCCGCTTGATGGCTATTGTGGGTAATATTTAAACAAAAATTCCAACGATACTAACTTGTGTTGGAAGTTTGGTCGTATAATGTACGTATTGCTGGATGTATTCTCTTCCACGACAGTGTCAGTCATTTTTACAGCGTGTTCCAAGTTACCTCCACATCAAAACATGTAAAATGGAGTCCCTGACAACGTTGCATTGTGGGAAAAACGGAAGTGTGACGTTTCAACTTTGACCCACAGGTGTTTTTAAAACAGCGATCAAGGAAGGTGTGTAATGTGTGTGTACAAGGATAGATGACACATATAAGAAGAAACATAACATTTGATAATTGTTGTTTATTCCACGGTACCCTGGATTAAATATAGTACACACAGGTGAGTTTTCATTCATGAGTATTTTGTTTACCAGGTATGGCATTGATTTTTCCCGCTACCGTTGAATGGTATCTCTTCTCGGATGCTGTGAATCACTACTTATTTTTATCAGTGAATAATTTGTAAAAATTTGCTACCGTGTTTCTTTATCAAACAGTGTTGAATATTTATGTTGTTATAAATAAAAAAAAGTTCATATATACAGCCAGTATCATGAAAATTAATGAAATGTGGCTGAGAATGAATTAATTAATAAGCTGATGATGATTTTAATGATAAATGATGAACTATAATATGACGATAAATATGTAAGGGTTTTCTATACTTATATTTTGTTGAATGGTTATAAACTTCTTGAAACATCAAAATGTTGTCATGATATAAGTAAAACTGATAATTTTGTTTGAAAGATCTAAATGTTTAAATTAATTAAAAAAAAAAAGCAATGATAGAAAAAAGCAGCTGATAAGTGTCTATTGATGGGTTTATGTCAATATCAGTTGTATAATAATTTGTTAATTATCAGCTGTTTAGCTTTGATCCAGGAGTGTTCTAATTAAAGACTTCACATTTATAAGAATTATAACCCTGAAGATATTCTCTTGTCAAATTTTAAAACTCTTGGGGCCATATAGAAACAAAATAAATTGCATGCATTGGGACATATTTATAAGGCATCCAACATGATCCATCAAGGATGTGAGATTTGCGTTAAAGAAAATAAAGAGGAGAGACTTTTGAGTGGTAAAGATTCATTGATACATGTACCAAAGCTATCTGAATTGGCATGTTATGCGTATAGCAGCTATTTAGGAGAGTATTATGGTATGAAATTATCCACTTTTAGCTTCAAACCTATGCAACTATCCATGTAGACTCATGTAGGTTCAGATCTTGTGATAATTTGTTACAGTGCATAATATATTGATTATCATATAATATTATAATAAAGATATGCTCATGAACCGCCAATTAAAGCAAAGGGGAGAACTGGTTCCTCAACATCAATATTATCACCTTACAGCTAATCTACACACAGATTATCATTGAAATGAGTGTATATATACAGCACAGCTACAATCTACGTGAAGTCACATTAATTACGAAGACCTACATACATATTTTTAGGTTTTTATTTAATTGTTAAATGTGATGCACGCTCTGTGGACTATTTATACACAGTCTGTTGACAGGAAATTAAAGAAGCAATGTCACCTGTACTGTAGGATACCTGTATATTTACCTGAAGTTACCTGCTCCCTAAGGTCATCAACTTTCAAAGGCATTCTGTGTATAGTAGAATCTGAACATTTATGTTCAAAGATGTAGAGGGTTGGTGTGTAAGGGATGTGAGAGAGAGAGAGAGAGAGAGAGAGAGAGAGAGAGAGAGAGAGAGAGAGAGAGAGAGAGAGAGAGAGAGTCCCTACAATGAATCAATGTTTAGACAGAGTCTGGTGACAGTAGAAGAAAAAAGTAGCTGTTTATGGGATTAAAACAGTGATAGGTTAATTTGAAATACAGCCAAGTCATTCAATTTTGTCTTAAATATAGCTAATCTTTATTTGTCATCAACATTTTTCTTCGGTAATGTCACCGTTACTTATCTAGATAATGTCTAAAAATACACATTCTGTCAGGTGAAATAGTCATTATTAAAAAGTCCCTTGCCAGTAATCAGTGGTGAGTTTACTTAGTGATTTGTCAGCACCGACACCAACTGATAGTAAAGGAAAGTCTGGTCTTCCAAGGTGTTCGTCTGATTCTTTGTAATGTTCTGTAGAGTTTATTGTTGTATGAAATATCTGGAAAGTTTGAGACTGAAATCTTGGCATGACAATTTCTGAATCTCATTTTATCAACCATTAAAACTCTTTGTTAAACTTTTCAAATCAGAAAACTTATAAAGAGAAGCAATCATTTTCAATAGAGTGTTGCCTCAAAGGTTGAAATCCCAAATCAATCCTTGACAAGGACATGTGATGTCAACAATTTTAATTTTTGATGATGTTATACAGTTTTCGTGAAACAAAAGCTTTTACATTGGAATCGGATTTGATTCATGCTGATACTTATGGATCAATGATATAAACAGCTTCCTGCGTTAGCGAGGCCATATTGATCCGATCGTCAGCTGATGGAGCATAAATCTGGCCCCGAAGTTTCACGTCCCTCTGTCTGGGTCCAGAAAAACTTGTCCCTAAATTTAAACATGAGTTTCCATGTCTGGGGAGTTGTAAAAGAGAGAATGCAATGCATTACAATCACACCTTCACTGTAGTCAGGTAGTGCAGACATCGTCATTTACAAGACGCTGGAAATCCATTTGTCATTCTTTTCTGGAGTCGCAGTAAATTCCTTATAGAGTATTTGTGTGTGATATCCACACTGTGGAGCTGTGATGTGAGGGGAAGGGATTATATGGTGATATGGAGATGCTGTGGAATTTTATGCTTGGTTTGTCAAGTTTACAGTAAGTTTACCTGTGCACAGGGACAGCGCACGGAGAGATGACTCATCACAACAAGGGCTCCAGCAGTCAGCCGTCTACATCCCCCATCAGCGGCCAACTACTGTTCTCTTTACTTGCTGGAATCGTATATATCTACCAAAGGATTAGAGTGGTGTGTACAATGAGATGGTTGTGCTAAATAGGTCTTAATGAACAACTGTTTTACAGAAAATTGCTGTTATTGCAGTCATTGATTTTTGTCCCTGTGTTCAATAGTGCGCGCTTTATAAAAAGCAAAGAGCAGCCTTTGACTGCATTATTAGCATCAGACTCCATGATTATGTGTCTTGCATTACTGTTTGCTCTGTGACGGATGTTGAACATTTCTTGCATGTAGGATAATCAAAACTTATAATGGGGAACAGCATTCCACTTTCTGTTTCCTGAGTTCCATCACTATGGCAACAGGTAAAAGGGATGCCCATACAGTTAAATCAAAATCTTCCAAATCCAAGAAAGCTGGGGTGATACAGGTCTCCAAAGTGGAGCATGAAATCGATGAGTTCCTTGAGAACTTCCGTCGGAAAAGCTCCACCCTGGATCAACCACAGAGCACTGAGCTCTGCGACTCGCTCGGACTCCCTCACGCGAGCTACAGTTCTTCCCAGTGTTCCACAGATGAATGCACGGACGAGAGTCCAGACAGGGCGTACTTCTTGCCTCAGAAACCTTTCGTGAAGGGTCATCGGCATCAACACAGCAATACTACGAGTGAGTCCGAGTGGGGGCCTGACTGTGATGAGGAAATAAGCAAGGAGGAGAGAATCCAACAACTTAACTCACGAGCCGCGCTCATAGAGACAGAAACAGCCAAACCTGAGCAAGGTACTGTATTCTGCAAAAGGGGAGATAATTTCTCTGTGTTCCGCAGAGGTGTGAAGCTTTAAGTCCAAAAATAACTCTTCCACCTGTAAATATAGCGGTACCTGATATTTGGGGTGGTTCACCATGTTCAAATATCATGCATCTATTTGATTTCTTATTATCTGAATGAGTTGTATAGAACATTAAAGACAGAAGATGTTGGGTGGTTAATACACCATATCTCCTCTACCCCCCAAAGTTGATCTACAAGCTTGTGCTGCAAGCTGTGACTGAGTCTCCTTATTGTTGTGTAGAAAATGACAGAGAGTATTGAGTCCTTACTGTAGAAGTTGTATATCTGTTTTACCTTGGAATGATCGTAACTTCAGCATGAAATCCATGTAAATCTTAATGTAAATCTTCTGGCCTTGTTTGGAGTCAAATGGAGGTTCTCTCATATCTTTTCATTTGTTAATTAATTGTATGTTGACTACAAACTCCAATAATGATCAATTTTTTTTCCAACTATATTTTACAATGTAACAATTATGGTAAGCTGTCTAGTGATTTACTGGATTATATGTAATGAGGAGATGGCTTATAAGTAGCTCCTGAAGTGTATTGGCAGCTCAGAGGACGATTAGAGATGATCTGGTCCCTGTAAACTGGTGTTTATTGTTTTCCTCTTGGTGGTTGGTCTCTTGATGCTGACAGAGTTCTGTGTATAAATGAGAAGTTACAGCCGCCTCTCCTTGAGTTTTATTGAGGAGGAATTACATGTACATTGATCCGATGGTGACAGAGGGATGAGGAAAAAATACAAACAGCAGGAATCAAGTCACTTGAAGCTGACGAAAACTTTGATATTTTTTCTTGTTCAGTAATCACTGTGTCAAAGGGTTTTGTCTTGCTATATGAAGGAAATGAAGAGCTATACTTTGTAACACAGCATGGAACAGCATAGTTTGGTTAGCTCATAGCAATCAGCTTAAATCTTATAAGAGCTATGTAGGGCAGGCTATCATAGGTATACCCTATATATATATGTAGCTAAAATAAGCTAATATTTACACGCTAGGATCAGTGGCTAAACTTCCTGGTACCATTAACAACAGGTGTTTGAAGTCTGAACCATTAAAACATCAAGAGCAGATGGCCAAACAGTTCTTGCTTGTATATATAGGGTGACAATAATGCAACAACATTATCCTTATAGAGTCTTTATATGTGCATCAAATTTTTTCGGTGGGAAGAACATGTCACTGCATTTTCTTTTAGGCCTGGCGAGGTTCATATACAAAATTTTGTAAAGGATTTATCTTGGGACATGGATCCTGTTCCGCTGTGTCTGGTAATAATATCCCCGCCTAAAGTCTTCAAATGGCCATGTCGCAAAGCTCAAAACGTGACAAACTGTCATGTACAAAATTTTATCATCAAACGGAAGAAATTTAAATTTAATGAGTTTTCTTTGAACCGTATTGTTGCTTTTTGCAGAAAGGTCAGAAGTCAATGAAATACGCTTGTAAACACAAGGGAAAAAACAAGTGCTTTGTTTTTCTGGTATGGCAATAAAATATGTATACAATGTGGGATTTCAGCAATGATGTCGATGATCAATAGCTAAGCTTGCCATTAATTAGGTCTCGTCAGATGCTAAAAATATCCTCTGAATGAAAATGCAGGTATATCTTATCCAAGGTAGATATCTAAGGTTTTTATTGTTGTTCAATGCATTTTATTTCATGATTCTTGGTAAAAAAATTTGGAGTGAAGAAAACCCCAGAGTTTGTTTCTTGACAAAATAAAATGTAAATTTTGTGTCGGATGGTACATGGTATTGAGGTGATGTATATTTAATGACATTAATCTACTCTGCCTTATATAGGCTCGCAGCTTTGCACGGATTAATGTTTTATTATTCCGTGATCATTCTTTATTTATATCTACATTTATAAATAGCAAGAGTTTTGCATGAAATATTAATGTACTCAAATTGAATTTAAAAAAATATGATTTTGGCATTATTATCAAATGATATCCAGAGTTTTTCCCTTTTATTAGAAAAAATATAAGCACCCAAATAATGCAAAAATTCCATAACTAAAGGTTATATTAATGAATAGTATATGCTAAAAGTCTGTTAAATCTGTCAAGATGGACAAATTGAGAGATGTAGGCCACATAGACGATAATTGTTATAATGTCAAAGATTGGTAACTATGTGGCTGTAGGTTGTCATTACTCGGGTCAGATTAATTCATTAGCTTCCCCCACCTGCAAAAAAACCTGTAAAACACCATGTTAACGATTACTGTTAATTAATGCATACATCTCAATAATTGTCACCAGCCATCTACTTGGTTTTGACTCTTTGCTGTGAGATAGGTTCCTCGGGATGCTCCGACCCCAGGTGTGACAGGTAAATGCACACCAGTATGATCTTTTTTTACCTTTGAGGTGTTACAACATCTGCTTTAGTTTTTTGTTGGCTTTGGTGGTGGGATGTGGTTTATTGGCCGCGTGTGAATTTTGTTTAAGCCATTTTAACATTTTTTGAGTGGCTTGAGGGGTGAAATTTGTCCGTTGACAGTAGATGCTTATCGCTGAGATTAACCTAGCTGGTACATGTAAGGTGTGATGATTGACCGAGATATAAAAATCACAGGGTATCTACCTACAAGGAAGATGTAAACAATACCCAGACAGAAGGAAATTATTCATACTTCTTGTTCAGGTGTGAGAGGAATATATTTACTCGGACAGGTAGATTACTTATATTGGTTGTTTTTATGTGGATTGAGGATGTGAAATTTGGGTTTTTAAAGTTCACCATGTGAGAAATTATACAGAATAAAATTTTGGGGGTTTTATGTAAATTTTTGTATTCAGCAGTGATACATTATTTGGTGCATAAATGTATACATGCTTGGAAAGTCTTTATATCATAGTTTAACATTCAGTTATATATAAAATGAATATGGAAGGTTTATGGTAAAGATATTTCCTCCTTAACTTAATAATGTTGATTGTTTTCAAAATGAATATGAATTGAATTACTTATAAGCTTCTCATAATTTTGTGTTTTTCTTGTATAATTAGGTCTAAGTGATTGTTAATCCTCAGCACAATATAGATTTTGTGTATTAGGTCAAAGACTGCTATATCCCAGGTCAAGGTCATTGCAGACAAACTGACTCTGTACGTTAAAGATGCTAGTGGTAAATATATACCGACATCCGACTTCCTTGGAAATGGTAATTACGTAACCTCTACAGGCTCGGGCCCGACAGATAAGATATATACAGCTTGTCAAGTCTCTCAGACGGACCTAAGAATAAGTCCTGGATTCCGCTAGCTGCCTTGTTGTTCCGTGATAGTTATATGTTTTCTTTTTATCTGTACATATTCCAATCTATGAGTCATGTCTGGGATTTCCATTCCATTTTTTATTTTCTCCATCAGAATCAATACACCAGTTCAGTCCAGATTCCAAGGAAGAAAAATAAATTGTCTCATTATGGAATCGAAATAACTGGGATATTGGTCGGATTCAATGATTGTTCTATCAATCGGTTTGTTTGGAAGTCTGATGGAAATTGCCAGTCTGCTTTTGTGTCACTGATATTGTCAGGAATACCAATTTGAGCCGATACTTCTTGGTTACATATAGCCTATGGGTGGCCTTGTACTTTATTAATTATATACTCAATAGAAACCTTGTCTACTCAAGCTCAGTGAATGATGGCCCGTTATTCTTCTAGTTGCTCTGTACAATTATCTTTGGTGCTACTTTATGTTCACAAAACACCTTCTTTTAATATGTCAAATCTTTATAGAGAGTTTTATTCTAAAATGATGGAGAATCTGACATGTTTCGTGGATGAAGATGTGTGTTTAAGAGGATGGACAATTGTCATGAGAATAAAGACAAAGACATGTTTATGGGTTTTGACTCAGAGAGAAATGCATAGCAAATAATGTAGGCAATTCCAGTAAAGAGAAAATGCTCTATGGACTTTATAATTGATTTCATTGTTTTTCCTTTCAGAGGGTGACTTAATGGGAGAACAAGAATGTCCCTACAGTGTGTTAGATGTAGCCTCCCTGATACAGTCCCGATATGCATATATCACAGGTAACTTGTTATTAATAACATGATACAGTCCCGATATACATTTATCACAAATAACTTGTTATTAATAACATGATATGATGGTTCCAATATGCATTTATCACAGGTAACTTGTTATTAATAACATGATACGGTCCCGATATGCATTTATCACAGATAAATTGTTAACATGATACAGTCCTGATATGCAATTATCACAGTTAACCTGATATATCTATGGTAGTTTGTTTATATGATTCAGTACTGATATGTATACATTTATCACAGGTGGCATGTGTGTTTGAATCTGTCCCAATATGAATATATGACAAGTAACTTGTATATCTTATATATTCAGTCACACTTCAGTTTACAAGGTTTTACAAATATATATAAAAATCAAGCAAGAAAGTATATCTCTTATGTAAATCTATATTTCTGGATGCATTCTTGATATTATGCATGTACAGTACCCTTTTATACCTATGGTAGGGAGTTTCAGCTGCCAGATTCTATATATGATTATATCTTTAGGCAGCAATGATCTAGGTATCTTTTTATTACTTCAGGTGGAAAAGCAAAGAATGGTGCACTAATTCTAACATTTCCTGAAAACCCTCAGCACCCACAGATACCGGACGAGGAGTACCGAAAGTTAATTCACTTCTTGTGCTGTGTTCCAACGTATGTTCCATCTATTGCTAAACAGAACACAACTCTATGTCTATAAGTTATCAAGCTTGAGCCATTAAAAAATTAAAAGAAATGATTCCTTGTACAGATGTATTACAAATTCACTAGTATTTAGTATACATGTATCAAGATTAGTGTAAGAATAATGCGTCATGAATTAAAAGTGCCATAAAAGGAATTATGTGTCGTGAAGTAAAGGTACTTTTATATAATGTATTTTGCTTAAAGTGTACTTTCAGTAATGTGTATTAGTTTTCCTTGTTTCTAGAGTAGCCGAGTCTGAGCAAGGCTTCGTGATCGTGTTGGACCGGAGACAGGCGAGTTGGAACGATGTCAGGGCCCTGCTACTCAAAATGTCGGTCAGTGAAATTAAGGAAAAACTAATGATGTAGCACTTAAATTGGTAGTTAGGTGCAAAAGTGATTAAATATACCATTGTTTATATTTTTCTCAAAATGTTGGTTACTAATGCGTTCTAAAAGATGTTATAACAAAAAGACTTTATTGTGTTAAAACATTAGACCTGCATGTGTCTGCTCTTACATTTGTAAGTGGTGCCTTATTGAAAAACCAACTTCATGAAATAAAATGTTCATGAAGTTCATGAAATAAAATGTTACGATTTGTGTCTATTTAACAGAAACACAGAAATGATGGTGATCAAAGTTTAATGTCATAATTTGATGTCGCTATTCAATCATCTCATATAAAGTCTTATTAAAAATTGTTATTGACAGGAATTTTTCCCAAAACACATCCAAGTTGTATTCTTACTTCAACCAAAAGGCTTCTTCCAAAGAGCATTTGCTGACATGAAGTCCAAGTTTGTGAAAGAGGAACTGGAGTTCAAGGTCAGTTGAGGGCTCATTCAGAACAGGTCAGCTGTATGTACACCAAAGTGTGCCGAGTTTTAAATGCACCATTAAATGCACCAAAGTATACCAGAAGAAAGAAGCTATTTTATTGAAATTCATTCGTCTTACCAGCTAAGTCTTCCAGTTATCATTGAGTTGACTGAGTGGCAAATATCTACTGTGGTTTCATTAATATTCAAGGGTATCAATTTTCGTGGATAAAGTAAAAATCACAGTTTCAAGGATACTTAAATTTGTGGCCAATGACCCTATCAATACAAAATGTTAATAGAAATTGCACTTTAATGAACACATAATTTCGTGGATCAACTTAATAATGGAATCCATGAAAATTGGTATTCAGCGAATATTGATGAAACCACAGTATCTTGTAAAATCGTTAGTTTTTTAGTGAAGGTGTGTACACCATGGTGACTGTTGTTTTTGTACAGGTTGTGCTGTGTAACGAGCCGGCGGAGATGTTTGATTATATTAGTGAGGACCAGATAACCACTGATGTAGGCGGTCAACTCGAGTTTGATGCCAACGAGTGGACTCAACATAAATCTGTACGTATATCTACATTACAACTTGTAATTAAAGAACACAGTTCAAATTCTACATTTTTAATACAATTTTTTAACTTTTGAACACAAATTAAATCCCACTAAGTAAAAACATTATAAGAGAAAATCTAAGCCTGGACGGTAAAAGGCAAGGAATATAGCTAGACTAGTTGTCTAATCAGTCCTGGTTCTAGTGTAGTCCTGGTTCTAGTGTATGTCCACTAGGCCAGTCCTGGTTCTAGTGTAGTCCTGGTTTTAGTGTATGTCCATTAGGCTGGGCCTGGTTTTAGTGTAGTCCTGGTTCTAAGGTATGCTTATCAGGCCAGTCCTGGTTCTAGTGTAGTCCTGGTTCTAGAGATTGTCCATCAGGCCAGCCAAGGTTGTAGTGTAATCCTCATCAGTGGCTTACTCATCAGGTCAGTCCTGGTTGTAGTGTAGACCTGGTTTTAGTTTTTACTCATCAGACCAGTCCGGGTTTTAGTGTGTGCCCTGTGTAGTGTTATCACTTACAACTCCCCCAATAATTTTGAGATGTATCATTAGGAATTGGGCTTGTAAATCAGAAAAGCAGATAACAGTTCATGAATGATATGGCTAGTCATGAAGAATATACTCATGGCTTGGTGGGTAATTTACCATTACTCGGTATCAACTCATCATATCTGAGCCTGAGATTATGTGTTATTTGTATGTAGATTCAATGACCCCTAGCATCCTCGACCTTGGTCCTAATTCATCTTATCACCTCGTTTCCATAAACACCTGCGCTTTACTTAAACACATTATTTTTTCATTAAGACAACATCAGATAATCCTTAGTTATAAACTGTTTGTGGTATTTGTGGAATACACGGCAAAGATGTTAAATATAGAACACACAGGGTGCTGAGGGTATATATATATATCTGAACATTTGAAATGATAAGATATTGAAAATTATGAGAAAAAAATTAAACTCTTAAGAACTGATATATATAGTACCGTAACCTAGTTATCCTGTCAGAATATTGGTTACATAAAAAAGATAGGGCCTAACATAATGTGATTTATGATAGCTGATTGAAGCCCGGTTTATCTCACAAAAAACAATTATTTCAGACTTCAAGATGTATAAACTATGTGAATAAAGGATTTGATGAGAAATGTTTCTAATCTGAAAAAAGTTCAAAATAACATTTAGATTAAGGGGTCTCTATAGATGTAATAAGTACATTTTTAACAACACAGACAGACATGATGAAAGATAAAATGAAATTTAATCAATGTGCTTTATTCTTACAACTTTTGAGATTTTGTTTAATGTGTGGGGATCTGATGAATCTAATTATTAATGTCCAGAGTTTGACTGAGTTGATTGGTTAATGTCAATTACTTTACTGAATCAAATGGTGAATGGTGAAGTAGGTTATTAAAGGTATTTGTAAACATCAAAAAGATCAGTTCTTGATTTTAATTGGTTGATCTGATGACAGGCAGTGGAGAAGTTTGTGTCCAACACAGAGAAGATGGCGGCCGCGGTGCAGGTGTTGGTCAAGAAGTATGAAGAGGTGGAGATTCCGAACGATGTCCCGGGGATGGAAAAACTGATCCAAGACCACATCCAGGGCCGGAAGGAAGTCCTTGACGACCTCGCCTCCACGGTCACCCACGGGGAGACCCTGCTCAGCTGTATCAAGGGGGACAACTCAGATATACACTTTGTACAGGCTGTGCATGTCAGGAACCTAGAAAAGTAAATTTATTGGACTATTGCTACCAACAAAAATTGGCACTTTTAGATTTGGCCATAAACTATTATTTTTGAAATTGAATACGTTAGTAGATGATTATTTGTGAAAAAATCTCCAAATTATATTATTTCATCTGAAACATTTTGATTTGTTTATGCTTTGGGATTGTTTTTGATTAAGAAGAAATGGTTGCCTCATCATTTCCTTATTAAATCATTAGATATTTCTTTTTATGTATCAACCATAAATATTGGATTTTGCATGCAAATATTAAATAATATTACATTTGATATGAGATAAATACCAATAACACAACAAAGTTTGGGTATATGCAGTCAAACTTATCCATTTTACCTTTGCTCTTTCAGGCTTCTTAAGAAACTGGAAGATATTAAGACGGAAGTTGACGTGTTTTGGGGCCGACATGAGAAGAGACTGAAGCAGGCTTTACTGCTACGGAAGTTTGAGGAGGAATTTAAACTGGTAGGTAGATCAGGATGTGTAACTATGACAACAGGTCATAGGTAAATAGACACTTACCTGTGTCTGCAAGGTACTGTTTAAAAAAGATGATTCACCATCCAAACAAATTAGTGCTGAGGAAGAGAAGAGAAAAGGGAAGGGAAGCAGATACCTGTTTTTCCATTTATCAATCAATAGAATGATTTTATTGATTTTTCCAAAAAAAAAAATAAATCAAGAAATTAAAGTAAAAGTACATGAGCAAAACATATAAAGATAGTAAATAAAGAATACATATGATTTAAGATTTAGACCTGTTGTGCTTTCCCTAACTAAAAGTAAAACACTGTCATGAAGTAAAGCCTGGATAATTTTGTTTCAGTACCAGTTTGGAATGGAGCGGAAACTGGAATGGCTTCAGAACAAAATGTCTGACATTGGGGATTCCCTCTCAAAAGTAGAGGAACTGTTCCAGGAATTTGAGGAGTTTGAGCAGCAAGCACAGGTAAGATCTCAGGTGAAAGCTGGGTGACAGTGGGGTGTTTGGTGCTCTGTCAGAGTTATTGCCCTTTGTACAGAATGATACTCATACCAAGCCTAAAATTGATGTCAGAACTGAGATCTGGTTTTCAATCAGTAATCAATCAGTTCATCATTGAATTGTTCACATCTTTGGCTGAAATTTTATGTTCCCATTAAGTCTTTCTTTGACCACAGCCTAACACAAGTTCTAGATTTATTATAAACATTCAATCTCTTGTGTGAAAATTGGCTCCTGAAAACTCATTAAGTAATTACAGTGAGAGATGTGTGTGAAATTTAAAGTTTCTCACCCCAAACACTTGTCCCGAGGACTTGAATGAATTCCAAGTGAAATGTACACAATACATTCTTTTCTATGGATTACTGTTGATTTCTTAATGCTTTAATCTGATTGAATTACCTGTGAATTTGTTTATGAGTTTGGCCACTTATCAACAAGATTTTCACAGACTTAGCTCTGAATAATGGCATGTAGAATATTTCTGTTCTAGGTCAGTACAGAATTATTTTTCTTTTTATTTCACATTGACTTTTTTTTTTTTTACATCACTTGATATGAATTTGAATATGCACTTTAAACTATTTTAAATACTGTAGATGAATTCAAATAAAAGTAATTAATCTGTGAATTCTTCATGGGTTTTTTTAAATATCATTACACTTGGATTTTGTAATAAAAGTGGATGGGTAGATGTGGATATTTTCATTGAAATATATTTATCCCAATTTTTTTTTGTTCTGAACTGTGTGGGTGGGAAGACATAAATTATATACAACCAAAAAATTAGCATATTTTCAGCAGTGTAAGGTGATGTCATTGGTGATGAATAACATTTTCAATATGCTTATCATGAATTAATTCAAATTTAATTCAGAAGTTTAAACCATTTATCCGAAGTATTCCATCACAAACAGTAAAACATTGCCTATATCTAGGACATACATGTATATATTGTCCCTGAGTTTCTGGATACTGTTTCTCTTATCTTTTATCCCCATTTTTTTATTAGAACTATATTACATATGAAAGTTTTCTTAACCGAACAGGTAAGTGAAGAAACACCTGTTGATACCTGCCTATCTGGGACAGGTGTTAAAGAGACATACCTAGGTAGAGTGTGAACTGACGTCTTAGATTATATTGAAATGCAATAATGCACATCATTAATCTGGTATGAATACAAGTTCCCCTTTATAAGAGATGATTTAAAGGAAAGACACCCCCTAGTTCATTCATGTCCTTATTTGCATACCACTAGGAGTAGTTATCTCACCAGTAGCTGGGTTTGGTATCTGTATGTACACTGTTATCTCGGCTATCTCAGCTATCTCGTGTTTGTGTCTCACTTTCACCTGCCGGCTATCATCAGGAGGAAACAAGTCCCTTTCTTTCTAAGGTCTCTTATCCAGTGTATATACAGGGAAAATGTTTCTTGTCAACCCCTACATCCTAACACCCCCCCACCCCATCCACCCACTTAATCTAGCGTTGATCCTGAAAATTCTTTGATTCAGAGAAAATGTCTATTGCCAGATGTAAATCTCTCTCTCTCTCTCTCTCTCTCTCTCTCTCTCTCTCTCTCTCTCTCTCTCTCTCTCTCTCTCAAAATCCAAAGAGAATAACAGCAGCTTTGTGTAACTAATCTTAATTAAGCACTCTTTCTGCTATAATAGCATACACACAAAGTATGGTCCAATTAAATGTGAATTCCTTGATACATAAACAGTTTTCTACATAATATCAGGTTCACTTACTTGGCACTATTATCATATATGTTCTTTTCACAGACCAGTACCCAAGTAATGCAATAATTGGGTCAAAAAACGAACACTGCCGAAATATAGGACAGAAACTTGGAGAACAACCTGTCAGTGTCTGTCATTAAGTTGACAGGCTTTTAAATCTCATCAAGAATTTGAATAGGCACTGGGTAGCTTCTGTTATTTTTTTCTTGACATTTTTTATTACTTTGGGGAAAGGGAATTTATATTCGATGAAAAATGATTGATTATATATAAATTACTTCAGTGAATGGTGAATGTAATCAAATGTACATACATATCAAATCATTGATTAAATAATTTGTGAAGTAGGTATCATTTCATAATTAAAAGGTAAAAGCTACATGAATAAGCTTTGATTGATCTTGGTGAAAATGAAGGACTTTATGTGACAAATCTGAGAGAATTCATAAAATTCAAAACACACTAAATGATGATAGATGGATAGCGGCTCTTATTAAAGTCATCATGAATCGAGTTCCTATAAAGTACATGTACAGCTCTTCAGGAATATTAATGAATGGTATCCAAACCTTTCAGTTTTTATCATAATGTCATTAACTACAATCACATTTCATTCAGGTTTTCCTTTGCTGAATAGATATACAACACATTATAATTGGAATAGGTTATGCTAACGAGTTATGTAATCAATGACTCATTATCCTTGGGGCTGGGTTGACACCCTTTTTTTGATGCTGATTATGCGCTCATTAAAGAGACAAGTATAAGCATGCGAGAGACATGGGTCTTCAATCATTGTTCAGCGATAATTGAGTTCCCTTTCGGTAATACCAAAAGATTACGGGAAACGTTTCGCCCATTATGTTCCATGTTTGGACAAGATATCGCCGGTATATCTATCTTCCTAAGAATAAAAGGCTGTGAGATTAGGTGCTCTGGGGATTGTGTAACGGCCCCCTCCCTGGTCAGGGCTTGAGATGGTCTATATGTGTTTTGGCAACTTGAGAGTGTAAAGGACTAATTGTATTTTGATGTGATTAAAGATAATAGGTTGGACAGCCTGGGGCTTTAATTGTTTCGACCATTCAGAACTTGTTATCCTGTCAAAATACATTTCTCAGCTTTGCCTTGTGTATACTCATAAAACATTAAATGTTCTGTTGCTTTAAATGATTTTTTTCCAATGGAGCATATCTGGTGACTTAAAATCTTCTGTGTCAAGTTTCCACTACTGTTACTTAGACCTATATAACGGTTGGGTCGGAGTTCGATGATCGGCAGGATTTCCTAAGGACACTGGGAGAAATCAGTTACTGCAGGGATAATGCCAGAGTCTGACATAATTCCATGTAGCAATAAAGTTGTCAGTTTACAAGGACCTACATATCGGCCTAACATTACCTCAATGGAGTAACATTACCTCTACTGACTTTTCACTGATCAATCACTGCTTGAGATTCGCTGGACTTGGGGATATAATCACCGACACATCGCTACAAATCCAATATGCATGAACCTAATTCAATTTCCATTTTTTGCCTGTCATAAATTGGCTGGAAGTCAGCGGACAAGGTCTCAGTGAGTTCAGAGATGAAGCGATAATAGTTTTTAGTCGTGGTTATAGTGAAGTTGCCTTCAGGACAGCTATACATTCTGAGGTGATAGGACTAATTGTATATAATAATGTATATACCTCTGGAGAATGTGACAAGTTATATCATTTTATAAAACACTGGGCCTGAGAAGGGTCATAAATTGGAAGAGCTTGTATTTTATTTTCTACTGTGATTTAGGATTTATACATTTTGTGTTTTAGACTGTATTTTACAGCGTCCTCTATAGACATTCGGACAGGCTATTTCACTAGTCAGATTTTTTATGAATCAAATTGATCCAATCTTCCGTGGTGGTGATTTTTTGTGTGTGCTGGTTTATCGGGAGTGTTGTGGAGTTGTCGTGTTCTCAGCTCTCCTTTGTGACATAGAGACAGGTAACCAGTAGAAGAATCATCCATTTTAAAGGTACGACTGCACAAACAGAAATAAAGGAAACAAAAAAATTTACGGCAGTATATATATACACAATCTGCCGATCACATACTGGGGACAAAAGGCGTCAGGATTACATACTGGTTGTTTCAACATGTTCTGCTACCAGAGCAAATACTCAATAATTTGCTGTGCTTTTGCCGTTTATGCAGTTTCAAACAACTGTATTTTGATCGAATAATAGATTTAGAATAATAAGCAAGTCCTGCTGAAAAAGGATTGTGTAACATCATCTGTATTAGGACAGGTTTCTTTAAATATTTATCATGTGTCGATATTGATTTAATAGCTGTGTTTTTTTAAACAATTAAGTGTCGACGTGTGGCAACAGTTAGTCATTGCGTGTTATAATTGACTTAGGTATGAAGTTAACCCTGGCATGTACTGGAATTTAAGGTGCATAAAATAAAGTTATGTGTTGGTGTTTGATCATCTGACTGCTCAAGAACTTAGTGTGAAGAAGTTAGATTTCTTGATTTATCCTGTGGTTAATTGGATCCAGAGGAGTTGAGATTTGTTGGATTATCCAACATTCAACTGGATTTTGTGAAGTTGAGATTTGTTGGATAACTGAGTCCAGTAGAGTTGGGATTTGTTGGATAACTGAGTCCAGTAGAGTTGAGATTTGTTGGATAACTGAGTCCAGTAGAGTTGGGATTTGTTGGATTATCCAGTGGTAGTTGCAGTAGAGTGCAGCATGCCTCTGTATCGCCGATGGAGATGGTCCACGTCCTGTGTTCCTAACCTGTATCAGGTAAGTTAATTGTAAAGTAAAAAACCACACAACATTTTTTTTGTTCCTAGCAGATTTACGAGAACTTGCTTATCACTTCCTGTGACTTTGTTTTCTCATTCCTGTCAGTCTATGTGTATACCATCCTCCTGTATACTAAAAAACTCCAGCCCACTCAGCTCTGGTCCCGTTCTCTGCCCCTGTCATTGCTGCTCGCTGTCTGCACTGACGATATTCCCATCCCAGTAAGCGGAGAACTCTGTGGTGAGGTTTCAATTGGTAAACTTCACCAGGAGCCGAGTCACTGTCACTTGTCATTCAGACTTTGTAATTCAAACTGCTCAGACATGCAAAGAAGGCATCAAATTGGACTGGAATATACAGTCAGAGTCAGGTCTTTGTGATCGATTATCCCACAAATTCAGCGGTTTAAAGTCGATGTGAAGTGAGAGTTTTACCTGTCATTGGAACCCTATTGAATCAGATGTGATGTGCTTAGTGCAGATAAAAGAAACAGGTAGTCTTTACCTGAGATACCTGTGACCTGTTTATAAAACGGAAATGAAAATAATACACCTGAGTTTGAAGGGGGAGGCCGTGTATTGTTCTGAGTCATCAGGGTAGAAAACGCTAGCGTCCCTCACACAGACTAAGAATACTTTGCTCAGACTGTGGAACTCGTTATGTTGAGATTTCTTGTGTTGCATGGGAATTTACACGTGCTGGAATATTATGTTGCCCAGCTGGCATAGGACTACTCAGGTATAGTTTCATATGACATAGGACTTAATTTTATAAGGGGGTTGACTTTGTCTTAGTTTGTGTGTTTTCATTTGTTTGCAACAGCATGCTTGATAGATAAAAAACACATGGTTCTTAGACCGGGACCAGTAATCTTCTTGTTATAGGGGGAGAGGGAGTTCATTCATTATCAATGATACACCTGTACTTTTATCTAAAAATACAGAATGGCCGTCTTAATATATTCCTAAGGCAGTTGAAGGACAGTGTATGATAATTAAATCCAGACCCCCAGATACAGGATTTTGATGTTATAATACAAATCTGTTGTGTGTTTTGATGGACCAGGCCCCATTAAGTTGGGACATTTACACAGATAACACCAACGAGTGGTTATGTATACATAAAGTTCGGAGGTGGGTTACATGAACATGCCACTGTTTGTCTGTTTCTCTCGTCAAGTGTGTGTTTGTGATGCCTCCATAATCAGCTTAATCTAAGGGAGATAACTTTGTACTTGACCAGTCAGGCAGTGCTGGAGAGAGGGGTCAAGCGTGGACCAATTATCCCTTGGTCCTTTTATTCCTGGAAGCCTACCTGTGGACAGGTAACAGAGAGAAACTGACCAGAGGTCAGGTGTAAACTAACCTATCTATATCCTGTAACACGCTGATCTATTGGTTGTGATCGGGATGGTCACTGGGCATAGGTCCTGCAGGGTCCGTTATGTTACAGGATTATCTCCCCATGGTGGCCCATCATGATTATCTCCCTTAGATGGTCCATTAATACTGACCTAAACTTACCCCTAGTTGAGCCCTGAAGGGAATCTGTAATTAATTTGTCACCAATGCTTAGCTAACACAAAGAGATGTACAGATGTAGAGCTGATAGGTAGCATTCTCTGTAACACCCTGGCTGGGGGCTAGGATGTTTGATGTGTTAATGATTCACACACTAACCCAGAATCTGACACCTAGTGGTCCCTCTGTTTTACCCTCAACGTAAACAAAGCTACCCTGTACTGGGAAAAAACTCTGTTAATTCGCAAGAATAAATCAGGGGCAGTTTCTCCATTATATGGTACACCCATGCAGTCCCTGAAACCTTTAGTCATTCATTAACCAAATTAACAATATCTTGAGGGCTTGGTTCTTTATCATGTTTATGTAAATTGTTCTTTAGTTTATCTGTGGTCTATACAGTTTTGGGTCCAGAAACAGGGAGTGTTGGAGCAATGTTTTACAATTATGATTAGTTATCCAAGGGTTGTTGAAACTGCAGGTTTTTCCATTTTGGTTAATTTATACTCTATATCAGATATTACATCATATATATCCCTGTAAATATTGTGAGTTAGTGTGGTGATAAAGAGTGCACAGGCATAATCCTCCAATGAAAGCACTGATTGGACACCGAAGTTATCTATGTGAAGAGAGCTCTCTGCAATGGCCTAAAGCATATGTGTTCATCGTTGTTCTTTTTGCATAATGTTCTGTGTAAGTAGATTCAGAATTAGTTGTAATAATGCTGCATACAAATCTAATCTATTAATGTAATTAAAAAGACTAGATGCTGGTCATTCATCAAAGCTCCAGTCTCCCAAGAGGTACCAATGCCAAAGACCTCAGTTGGCAGTACATGGAAATAACAATTGCGCTTTATCAGTAAATGACAAAACTTTATTTAATTAGTAAGATTTGATTGGTACATGTAATTAACAGTAATTAGGTCCCACTCAGTATACCCACTTCTAGCCAGTGTAGACAATTTAATTACGTACAAATGATGATTTAATGATGTAGAATTCATTTTCCCTGGTACTCAAGGGAGATAATATGTTTGATGGTGCAGAGTTAAGGGACCTGACAGAGGACATATAGATCTGAGGACTTACTCAGTGTAGAGTGTTGTTGTCTATTAAGTGAAGTAAGTTGGTTTGATGGATGGTGTGCCATAGTGCTGGGTTCCTTGGAGAACAACAGTCAATTATATCAAGTGCCGAAGTCAATTTTCAGTATATTCCATTTTATGTATTGGTATGAAGGAACAATTTCTCTCTCACTTTTTTGACTTCCTTTGAAAGAAATCTTCCTCAATAAATAAATACCTTGGTATTATAGTGCACAGTTTATGGAGAGTTTCGATAATCAGGTATAATCATGTTATAAAATGCATTTCTTTTTATTCGAAACTCAAAAAGATCAGAAGTTGATACACTCGATAATTTAAAAGTTAAACCAATATTAAGTAGTGAGTAGTGAAACAGGGAAAGGGACCAAATGTAAACAGACTAAAGACATAACGAACATTTTACCATTTTATTTTCAGTCCTCTATATCTGTGTACTTCAGGTGATTATGTAAAGGTGTGAGAGTTAATTTGTACCTGTGTACTTCAGGTGATCTTGCAAAGGTGTGAGAGTTCATTTGTAGCCGTGATGTAACACTGACATCCCTACCTTGTCCCATTAATGGTGACATCAGTTGTGAATTAAGGTCATAGGGTTACCAGGTTTTTATTACTCGGCATTGTCGTTGTGTGTGGATTCCCGGACTGTCCATGTTCTTAACTTCCTGTTTCTGGAGAGAAGAGGGAGCCCCCCGACACTGCGTAGTTCTGTTAGCCGTATTTCTTTAAGTTGTGTCATTAACGGTGTTCGTGATTACTGTGTCGTGTCTGGCTTTGTTACAAATAATGTGCATTATTTTGGGAGGATTTACAGCAATCTCTAACAGAAATATTTCTTAAAGATAATTGGATCTTAACAAGAACAAAAATATCCTTGAATTCAGCGAGACATAAGTAACTGGATCTAAGGTTGGTGGTGTATTTATACCTTGGGCCATTTCTTCTCATAGAATTGAGGTTGAATTCAATTATTAACTTCAGTTGGTAAACTTATGAATAGCAGATAATCATATTTACCATATTCCTTATTAAAAAAAACAAAGATATTACCAAATTTTTACAATGTGAAAATAATTTTGATGGAACAAAAACAAGCTTTATTCCATTCTGGAGGAAGATTTGATAGTACACTGTAATATTCAACTCAAAATTTCTCACACTAAGTCCTTGTCAACCTGTCAATGGAATTCTTGTGCTGAGCAGGAAATCGGGACAAAGTTCCTTGAGGACTAGGATTCAGAATTTCTTTATTAATAAAATTTTGAGCATTATGAAATCAGGTATTCTCTTTCATTTGTGAGTGTTTACAATTTAAGGCACAATAGGAGTCTCATGAATGATGTTTCCGTTACTTTGTGTTTAGGAAATGTAAACTTTGTGTCCTTTTAACAGATTATGAAAGTGCATTAATTCAGATTTTTGTGAAACTCAAACTAGGTGTTGTATGCCATAAGAAAGAATTGTAAAGCATATATGTTGGTTTTTTCCTTTTTGGTCAAATTTTTATTGTCTTTAAAAATCCAAATATCCGCTATTTAACTTTTATCACAGTAACAAAAAGTATAAAACACTTGAAATTAAATGAGCAAAAAATTCATTCATAAAGAATTGGAAGCTTGTAATGAGATTTATTTCAGAACAGTTGAGCTCTTTCTGTTGAGGTCCATTACTTTAATTACAAATTAATCTATCGATATTTTTAGGTTAAATTTTTTTTTCTTCACAGAAGGACTTGGAGCAGGCAGATAAGATGCGCGGGACAGGGGACCAGCTAATAACCCAGGACAGCTATGCAGTCGATTCAATTCGCCCTAAGTGCATCGAGCTCCAGCGAATGTGTGACCAGTACAAATCACTGCTGAGACGTCGCAGGGAAATGCTGAACAAGTCACATGATCTCCAGGACAGAATAGATAAGGTCAGGGGTCAACGTTTTCTACGATTCCAACTAACAGTTGGTTCTAGTTGTATACCAGTTTTCTTATTTTATGTGAATTCAGTGATTCTGCCATTTTGAATTAAATGGCAAAATATTAAAAAATCATGAGTGTCAATCTTTTTTTGTAATTTCATATGCTGTAAACAGGGATATATTCACCCCAACTTTATTTTTCGCCCCTTTCTCCCTCTTTGTCAGCAGGCAAATCCAAAACAATTTTTAAATTACTGTAATATAGAAATAAACTGGAGGGAAAAGTTCACAACTGTCTGAAAAATAAAAGCAAGATGTAAAATCTGTGTACATATTTTAAATTACCGGTAACTGTGGTTTTTTTATTTAAATGAATAACAAATCAATGAATTCCATTTTAGGCCAACAAGTGGTGCAATAAAGGGGTGGAGCTTCTGTCTAACCTCCCCCCAGAACACTGCCATTCGGCCGAGGACACACGGTCGGCCATCGAGGACATCGAGAGTTTCATGTCCACGTCCAATCAGCTTCGACTGAACAACCCCAAGGAGTTCCGGCAGCTGTTTGAGAGCATGATCACTCCCGAAACCAGAGTGAGCCTATATTATTACCTATAGACAGAATATCACAAAATAGAATCTGCCAATAAATAATTTTTAAAAAAATTTCAAATCAGAACCTTGTTCAAAATTTATAAAAGTTTAGGTGTTTGATTGTTGAAGGGATAGATATGTGAACTAGGGCTATAAAGTCTTCTCTTAAGTCACATAGGATTTTCAAAATTGCTGTATTTTTTGCTAAGAATCTGTTTACCTTGACTGATTTTTCTGTATTTTTTAGACTGTGGTTCAGAAAGTGTTGAAGAAGATGGAGGATGTGAACGCAATGTGTGAGAGGAGACGGCACAGTTTCCAGGCCGACATCCATAACCGCCAGCCCTCCAGCGGGCCGGTCCGTGCTGTCCACCCCAAGGACAGAAGCACCACCGACAGGCCGGAAATCAAAGCCAAGGTCAACAATGACACTGCCAACAAACCGCTCGATATCTACCACAAGTCTGCCAGGGTAAGTGATTGACAGCTAAACCTTGTGGTAATAGCTTGTTATAGTCTCCAAAACACAGACCAAAGACAAGTTCTTTGTATTTTCTAAGTTGTTTTTGGTTGCAACTGAGTACTTTATTAATTCTTAGTATGACATACTGAATCTTGAGTCAGTGGTATACACTGTATAGTGCATATTTACTGTTAAACGTAGTATATTGTCAGTATTAAATAATATGTCAGTACTATATAGACAATATTCAAATTGTAAGAAAACAGTAAATATGCCAGGAAATTTTATATTTTATGATAGGTTTTTAAAAAAATATTCATGAAATTTAAACCTTCAATACAAACCAACTATAATAATCTCATGTTATTTGAGTAAAACATGGAGTAACAGGAAAATTAAGCTGTAATAATTATTACACTTGTCATCGCAACACATAATTCATGAACTCTTTTTTATAAAACCATGTCTCCACAAAAGATCTGAACTTTCTTTAAGAGGTTGTTCCCATATGCAAGGCCAGATAATTACCAATTACTCATTAAAATGATTTACGTATATAAGGAACTGTCATAAAGTTTCTCATGACTCCAGACAGCTTGTTCAGGGGGCAGCGAACAAGGTAGCAGGTTTTTGGGGGGTCTGTGGTAGGTCTGTAATAAAACTTCTTCAGGTGAAGTTTAAAGTGACTTGGCAGCGTACCTAGTTATTGTTACCTGTCTAACTGGTCAGTGACAGAGGGAGGTAAATGGGACCAAGGATAAGCCTCTTAATGCCGCCCCACAGAATCTCCCGAGCTGTGGGTCACGTACCCGTGATCTATGTAGCAGATCACTTAATGATATCTAAAACAAACAGCTTTATTAAATTCCTTATATCTACCAGATGTTTATTTTGAGGTGAAATAACGGTTTTGAAAGAAAACTTAATCAGCCATTAAAGTGGTTTAAAACTCATTGTCTGGTTAGTGTGAACAAATGCTCACTCAGACAGACTGTATGATGGGTTCGTTACCTTACAGATATAGTCGTAAATATCAGAGAAATTGTGATATATGAGTTGGTACTTGGGTATGAATGACTCTGTGGGAGAAACACTTATAATGTTGCATGACTTCTGCGAAATTTTCTATTAAACACTGCACTAAAATGATAGAATTGAATTCCAGTGAATTATGAAAAAAATTTAGTTCAAGTGATATGTGATTTCTGTGTTACAGTTACGTCCCGAGGCACAGTCTCATTCTCGAATGTCTCATCAGCCGGCGAGTAGTGTCAGTAACATCTCGGACTCGGGAAGTGAGCAGACTCGTAGCTCGCTGTCCTCCATGTCTCTTGGATCCTCCATATCAGACATTGACATGCTGCTGGCCAAGCGGAGGTTTGTGGGGTTTTTTAATAATTGTTTTTACCATTATTGTAATTATTGCCAAGCGGAGGTTTGTGGGTTTTTTTAATTATTGTTTTTACCATTATTGTAATTATTGCCAAGCGGAGGTTTGTGGGTTTTACAATTATTTATTGTAATTTTGGGTAAATATTGAAAATTTTCCATTCATGACAGTGTATCAGTCAGAGTTCTTTATCAGCCATTTTACTGTTAACAAGGGTTATCCACAGAATTTACTGTACTTTGTTAAAATTAAATTAATCTCCACAAAGAGCCAGCAAGGAAATTTGAGTTAATTATTCTTGAGAAAATTGTCAAGATTCAGAATGAAATTTGAAACTATTTATACTCCATCATTTGCTTCTGTCAATTCAACAATTTATCATTATCACTGGATACACTGTTCATGCAGATTTTATACCAGAAAAAAATTTTTAGACACTGAGGAACCTTGATCTTTGATGGAGGATTCAAAAGGAGTTGCTTCAGGAGACTAGTTAATTCTAAGACCATTTTATGTTATATTTATTTTAACAGTAAGAATGTAATTATTTATTGAATGTTTTCCAGGCATGTTTTGAATGAGCTGATAGAAACAGAGAAAACCTACGTGTCACAACTGGCGGATATTGTCCATGTAAGTTCTCTTGCTTCATGTCTAAAACTTTCTCATATGCATTTCCTCTAGTTTGAATTTATTGTCAACAGTTACAAATACTTGTGAAGAAATAAATTAATAAATCTTGCAGTTTAAAGTAAAAAGATAGTAAATGTAAAATATCAGTTGGAACAATCAATTAAGGAAGCTATTTCCAAGAGAACATTTTATATGACTTGTGATGTGTTTCTATGTGTTTCTATGACAGGGTTACCAGGATAAAGTCGATGAGCCGGAGATGAGGCATTTAGTTCCAGACGCAGTCCGCAGCAAAAAGGACATCCTGTTTGGAAACTTGAAAGACATTTACAGATTTCATAAAGAGTTAGTATTCTAGATTCATGCAGATTGCAATTGAATTCTGCGTGGTGATTATATTTTTGATTTTTTAGTCTTAGAAACTAAAGATGTCTTTTTATTACCTAAAATTTATCATACTGAAAAAGGGAGATTACTCTTAGATACATGATATCTGCTTTTCTCTTCACAGTAAGTTTTTACATGAACTAGAGGACTGCCATGATGCTCCGGCCAAAGTAGGGCAGTGTTTTACCAATAGGGTCAGTAACTCCTTACAATACCAATAACTACACACTGTCACACAATTCAAACAACTAGCAAGAACTGTTATTATGATCAAGTTAAATTATTTCTTCCTTTTTTTCATTTGACAATTAAAACAACTGGCTACCATCATTTGATCTTGAGTTTTTTATTTTCCAGAAAGAAGAGTTCCACTTATACAGTGTGTACTGTCAGAATAAGACTCGGTCAGAGACGCTCAGAAATCAGGTCGGCGACCAGAACCCCTTCTTTTTGGTGAGTTCTCACCCTATCACCCACAGAAATCTCTCCTCACCCCACAGACAGTTAATCTTCCATCACAGACAGCTTATCTGTATTCTTGATATTTTGTTGAATTCATATGCTTTTGAAGCAAATTGTATTGATTTCATATACTGTTGAAGCAAAGTCGCCTCGTTAACTACTGCATTGTAATTTCCAAAGACTCAGTTTATTTTGTAAATTCCAGGAATGCCAGAGAAGGCTTGGTCACAAACTTCCACTGGGAGCTTATCTCCTGAAGCCTGTACAAAGGATCACCAAGTACCAGCTGCTATTAAAGGTAACACAAAGCAATAACCTGCATAGCATAAACTTGATAAATCACATTGCTTATGAAATCTGTGAATCCATCAGGTTCATTGTGGAAGAAGAGTTAGCTTCAAAACTGACATTTGTGAATATGACGTCTAAATCAACAAGATACATGTAATTCAGACCTTGATACCTTGGTAATAAGTTTTGCATCAAAGAATGTCATATGGACTTTCATAAAAACAGTTCCATGATTTTTATTGTATTTCCACTCTACATCACAAGAAATTTCAATGACAGTTTAGAGTCTTAGAAATAAAACTGTTTAGCTATCATCATGATTTCTTTTATAAAATAGGTCAAGGAATGTTTTATAATATTTATATTAGTTGTTATAATTTCTATTTTAGGAGATGTTATGGTTCAGTTATTGCGATTTCTATTTATAGGAGATGTTACGGTTCAGTTATTGTGATTTCTATTTATAGGAGATGTTACGGTTCAGTGACCATGACAAGGTCTGCGAGGCCCACCTCCAGGAGGCCCTGGATTGTATGTTGGAGGTCGTCCGTTACGTCAATGACAGCATGCACCAAGTCTCTATACAGGGATTTCCTGTAAGTTCTGTCAAATCATCTGTAACATAGGTCTACTTTGATTTCATCAAGATTTGTGGGCATAAATTTTGTAAATTTAGTAATATTTACAAGTTTTAGGAAACTTATTTTTGTATAATTGTGGTCAGTGGTTCTAACAATGCATCTGTTGTCATTGATTTTACTTTGATGAGCATTTAATTTCTTGAAATGACTTAACATAAAAATTTTTTTTTAGACCAATGGTTATTGATAAAACCACAGTATTTGAAAGCACATAGAAAATTTCAAAGATTGCAGTTTTGCTTTGTAGATATAAATCTGGCTACATTTTCATTGTTCACTTTTATCCAGGGTAACCTGTCGGAGCAGGGAAAGTTGATCATGCAGGGGAGTTTCCAGATGTCCACAGAACACAAGGGCAAGATGAAGGACCTGCGGTTCAAACCCATGCAGCGACAAATGTTCCTCCACCAGAAGTCCATCCTCCTGTGTAAGCGGCGGGAGGACCTCAACAGTACAGACAAGGTCATCTACAGCTTCAAGAACCTCCTCAAGGTCAGGGTCAGGGGTCATGAACCCAGCAAAGTGTCATTGGTTACAGGCTATTTAAAAAGGATAGTAGATATAACCAGAAATGTTTAGTTTTTTTTTTTTTTTTTTTATAATATTTATTATTCAGTTTTTATACAGATAACAATAATTCATAAACAATACAGGAAATGTTTAGTTGGTGGACTTTGATTTAATTTTTAATTTTTATTTTACCTTTTCACAGTTGTCCCAGGTAGGCTTAACAGAAAATGTCAAGGGAGATAAGCGAAAGTTTGAGTTGTGGCTTCGGGGGCGAGAAGAAGTGTATATCATTCAGGTGAGACCGTATTCCAAGTTTATATATGAATACTTATGAATATCAGTTTTAGAAATATGTATATGGGTATTTGGAAACACGTTAATGATTGGTGATTTTATTTCAACTTCCAGGCCCCTAGTTTGGCTGTGAAAGAAATGTGGGTTAAAGAAATCAAAAGAGTTTTAATGAACCAGTTTGATGAAATCAAAGGTAAATTGGCAATGTTTTTAGATTCTTCACCATTGCAACTTTTTCTTCTGGTAAAATACAGTAAAATAGCATGAGGAATCATTCTGTAGTTTTTAATGGTAAAATACAGTGAAATAGCCTAATATTTGATGATCTGTTGGTTTTTGGTGTAGTTTTATATCCTGTTGCTAAGGATTTTTATCTTTATTTAGCAGTCAATCACATGCATCCTGGTAATACAGGATATGATTACCGTGTCCCGGACCAGGAACCAAGGAACGGACACAGTTCTCACAGGTCAGGGGAAGCTACTCATTGATTGAAAGTTTCTTTATCTTTTTTTTGCCATATTATAAAAAAATAAACATATAAATTATCAGATGCGAAGATTTTCATTTAATATTTTGTTAGAATACACCATTCTATTTAATCATTACATTTAGCTGTGTATGCTATTTAGCCTAAAGCAGCCTATGCTTAATTGCATTAATGAAAATTATTGGAAAGACAAATGCAAAAAAATTGATAAATCTATGCTTACTATAAAATTTAATCTCCACTAGATGTCGTACACTCTAGATAAAAATATGTTTACAGTAATTTCTACACAATTTTTTATTCAAATAGAATAAACTTTTTATTTTGTATGTCTAGGTATGTAGACAACTGGAGAACACATAACCACATGATATTCAACAATAATGCTCCCACTGTACCCCAAGGGCTGGAGATGATGTCCCCCGAGTCCCCACCCCGAGGGACGCGGGAGGACGAGGGGGGCTGGGATACGGACGAGTTCTCTGAGGGGGAGGAAACCACGTCTCATCACACCTACTCAACACCTGTCTATAAACAGGTAAGTCTCATCACACCTACTCCTCACCTGTCTATTAATAGGTATATCAGTTGTTACGCCAATATCTTGAGATCCTTTTGTTTTCAATGTAGACTGATGTTGTTAATTTATGTATTTTACAAACTGGTATCTTTTGGAGATTTATATTATTGTAGAATAGATTCTAAGTAACAAGACTGAACATTTATTTAATGACTTTTGTAGCCAGTCTACATGCAGCATTTTCGTTCCCTTGGCAACTATACGGCCAGCGACCCTACAGAGCTGACCTTGTTGGAGGGGGACGTGGTCAAGGTTACAAAGATGGGGTCCACAGGCTGGTGGTACGCCCAGCACACCATCACTCAGCAAGAGGGGTGGGTCCCCTCCACTTACATGGAGCCTGTGACAGATAACTCTCTCTCCAGTATCAGTGAGTTCACTCCCTTTATAGGAAAATAAACCAACCTCAGATAAAAGAATACTGTGGTTGCTTAAATATTCTTGGCGTAAATTTTCATGGATTTTTTTCTCTAAAATCACAATTACAGGGTTGCATTAATTTGTGACTGCTACCAGTAAATTTGTGGCCAAAGATCCTATAAACATGTTAATTGTAGTTTATTTAACGTTTTTAATATCATTGGTAGATCAAGTGAACAACAAAATCTTGAAAATTGGTATTCAAATAATATGGATGAAAACAAAGTACTATAAATCTTTTACCTTTAAAAAAAACCCAATACTGTTTAGTTATGTAAATAAATATGTATGATTTTTAAGTTATTGAATTTTTTTACAGATTCGAGTCCCCACGACTACAAATCAAGTCTAACCAGTGTATACACTGCTAGTCCTGTCGATGAATCCACAGTCTGACAGGAGTTGCTGCCCTTGGATATGCTTGGCAACAGCGGTCTCTCAATACAACCATGATTTTCTTTATTAACTTCCCTGTAGTTTGTGAAGCAATGTGAGCTAGCTTCTTGAAACAGCAACATTCCTGGAGCTTGGCTCTAATCAGAGAAATTTTATTTAACTTTAAAAACATTCCTTGACCTATGAAATATTCATAGAACAATGGAACATTCCTGTAGCTTGGAGCATTCCTGTGCTTTGGATCAACCATGTTTTTATATACAAACAATTATGTTTATGAACCAAGTCTTTGATTTATCCACAATAGAGCTGCTGTTTGTGAGTTGGGAGGACCCGGGTTGTTGATGATCTGAGTGACATTTATAAGGAGGCTGCGTTTGATCTCCAGTTTCCATGGAGATTAAATGGGGAGCCTCCTGTTCTTCTAGTCTTACAATTTTTGTCTGCAATAATCTCTTGCTGTTATGGATGGAGATAATCTTATTAATCTCATGTCTGTTTGGAAGGAAGTCCTTCCTACTGTTTATCTTATTTTCATCATATAAACAGCATTCCACAATTTATTTATTTATAGAATTTTACCTCTGTTAAGATAACCAATGTTATACATTATTGATTGTTTAGATAGCAGATTTTATGAATGTTATAGACACTGAATGTAATGTGAAATCATCTTATGCCTGTTTGTCTACTTTATAAGAAATCTGTGGCATTTTGTGCCTGTGTGTCTTTGTTCATATTGCTCTGCAGGCCACCTTTACCACGTGGTCAACAGTATGGAATCTTTACACATTCTAACGCATTTCTGCCCCCAGTGTATCCTTGGTTACGTAGAGCTTACCATTCTCTCTCTGCTGTAGTACTACCGGTATGCATTATTCTGTACTTGCTGCTGTCAGTTTCTGTGCTGGGTAGAGTTAGGCCTGAAGTGTACTGTTTTCCTGAGACTATGCATTATCGTGTCCTTTTTCTGTGATATATTATATATACCTAGTAATTAAGTGCTTGTAGCAGCAAAACAAACGACAGATGACAATTATGTTTATGGCCGTAAGTCTTGCGATAAAAATACACAGACAGAAAGAGAGACAGACAGACATACAGACAGACAGATTGACAAATAGACAGACAGCTTAACACAGAAATAGATTAAAAAAGCCATAGTGAAATCTTATTTAATGATGGAGTTTGAAAAAAGTGCCATGAAATTTCAAAAATGGTTGCTGAAGAAATTATACGATTGAATTTTATATATATTTACTACAAATTACATATTCTACTTTTGCTAATTTGCTGTGTAAAAAATTATTGCATATCTTTTCTATGATTATATTATGGTTGTTAATACTTTTTTTTTTTTAATATACATGTAGTTATCAACTTTTTTATTTTCCGTGAAGGTTGGACATCTATATTTATCATGAGGAAGATTACGATGAAGTGACTATTTTTATAAAATCGATCTTTGGGGGAATTTATTTTTGTTTCATCCTGTTTTGCTCTTATCTTTCTAAATAAAAATCGGGCCATTATTTTTGGATGAATTATTTTGTTGCAAAGACAAGCACTTTTACTTTTATTGGCTCAATTTTTCAGCATGGTAAAAAAAAAACCAAATTAAGCTTTGTCCAAAAACCCAAGGGTGTTTGCTTCAAAACTTAGAACCATTCCATTTTAGGAGTTTTTATCAAACTGTTATATGTGTATTTTTATTGTAGAATTATTTATTGCATTGTTCCTGTTTCCAGTGAGATATATATAGAATATATGTCAGTTGTTATGGAGATTTCATTATTTCTAAAATTATGAAAGTAAAATTGATAAAATCTTACATTTGAGTTTGTTGTTCTGTATTTAATACAGCAATGATTTTTGATGAAGAAAAGCTACTCCAGTAATATATAATCAACTATCACTGTACATCTACAGTAAAACATGGTAATAGCGAACACCCTTATAATGAAATGACAGTCACAGCGAAGTGATTTAAAACCATTTTAACAAAACCTTGGACTTTCAGTAGGGCATAGCTATCTATTTCTTGCATCAAAACAAGTTTAAAATGACGCGGTTTCAAGCGAAATATGCACGGATTGCATAGTCTTATCTCAAAAGCCAGACAAATCTTGTTGAATACAATGAGCCATAGCCGAGTTGCCATCACTGCATGCAGAAATAGACAGGCCTACATCACATTGCTGTTTGACACAACTACCCAAAGTCCAAGCTCATGTTAAAATGGTTCTACATTCCCAGTGGCTTTATTACATGTTGTTAACTTGACAAATGTAAGTACGCTTATAACAAAGCAAAATCGCCCATCCCTGGCACTTCGTTTTAAGCGTGTTTTACCATGGTATGAATTGTTAACACTAGTCTCATTTACCGTCTTTGAGAACGGGGGTGGGGTAGGGGGTTAACCAATGATACAGGTCAAGCGTGATTTTACTGTAGTTACAGAAATAACCATATATATATATATATATATATATATATATATATATATATATATATATATATATATATATATATATATATATATATATATATATATATATATATATATATATAATATATAATATATATATATATATATATATATATATATATATATATATATATATATATATATATATATATGTACAACAGTGATCGCTGCTTTAAATCCAAAAATTGTACCACAGGGACCATATAACATATACAAACTGGGGTCAACTAGTAATCAAAATTCATTGAATAATAATTATTGTGGATTTTGTTGATGAGAAAATCCATGAATTTCAAATTGAATATTCGTTGCAGTAAAATACATGCGACACATCTCATCACGACCTTTGTCCATGAATTTAGCCATCCATTAAACTGTCAATTCTGATATTCCATGTAGATTTATGAGATCAATTATTGAGGAGACCACGTATGGTACATGTATAACCTGGTACCAGGCCCTGTAATCTCAGCGAGATTCTTTAAGACTGAAAAATTTTGACAGACATCTCATCAGACAAAATTTTTCAGTCTTGACAAATCTTGCTGAGATTACAGGCCCTGCAGTCACCAAAATATTCAAATCATTCAACTCAGTCCTCAACTGGAATGCCTGAAAGAAAAGCGCATAAACTGGAGGTAAAAACTCAGACTTGAGGAAAGTAGGTGATGGTGGGACCAGGTATATATTGTGTGTACAGAACAAAATACAAATGTACAGTAAACTCGTTTGTTACGAACACGGATATAGCGAATTCTCGGATATAGTGAAGTTTTTTTGAGTCCCCGGTAAAATTCTTAACAAATCTTTGCAACATTTTACGCTTATAATGAATTCGGATATAATGAATTTACGGATATAGCAAATGATTTTGAGTCCCGTAGAGATTAATAATAACGAAATTTTGCACTTTTATATCGGTTTTTTTTTTACAGTTTAAAACGTTTGCACTACTATTTAACATAATAGTTTGTCAATTAATGAATTTATTTTCATATGAACTTTTCAATTCACAATCCAATTATTAAAGGTAATTAACACAAGAATGTATTTTTATTTTAAGCCTAAATTAGCAAAAATTATAGTCTGGTGAAAGAAAACATGTATAAAAGAAATTCGCTATAGTTATTACCGGGTATTACAAATTCGTTATACGGATATAAGGAATTACGGATATAATGAAGTAAATCCATTGGGCCCTAGGACTTCACAATAATTGAGTTTTACTGTACTGGTCATCTTCATCTCAAACAAAACAAGAGGTCCATAGGTCACATTGCTCACCTGAACAACATTAGGCAATCATAAAATAGATTGTTATCTTCATCTCAAACAGAAACACAGGTGATACCAGGTGGAGGATATTGGTATGTATAGAACCTGAACACGGGTCATCTTTCTCAAGCAGAAAACCAGAAGATAATTTGTTGCTCATTTTATATTTTATTCATCAATATCTTAAGGAACAATGTTAATGTAGCATTATCTACATGTACTGATGTTAATATACAATAAATTAACCAACTAACAAACTGTGACAACAGTTTTACATAAAATGTTTTACGGAAGTTACTTCAAGATTCAATCGAAATAAAATCAATGCATTACTTTTAACAACCTTACATCTGTAAAAAACAATAAAATCAAAATAAATATTGGATGTTGTATACAGCGACACCAATTGTGTAATACTGACAGATGTTTTATGGCTTCAGCTGTTGGTTGTACAGTGCTCCATATAAATATTTTTTTGAGTAAGTTAAAATGGTGGCTTGATGCTAATTATAGCTCCAACAGAAGCAAACAACTACATAAACCGCTACAGCAGCGAACATCATCTAATTAAAACTGGCTGGGAAATGGAACAAGGACCCCAAGGACAATTTTTTTTTGTAATACTGTAAGCCAACTTTTATTCGTGTGGGAAAAATTATCACAAAAAACATCATTGATCTGAATTTTTCTTGCTAAGTGAAAGTCATCAAATTTCCCTGGTCTTTTAATTTCCAGATTCTCTATATCTTGATTGTTGAAATAAGTCTTTTCAAACCAGTTTTTTCTCCAGCAGATCACAAAATAAAGTTGTCGCAAATAATGGGTTGGTTTACAGTATTCAAAGCAATAAGACACATGACAATGCCCTTAACATTGAAGAAGTACAAATTCCTATGTGGGTTAAACCAAAGCACCTATTTATACTAACATAGTAAATGAACATCGATCATACTGGCACAGTAAACAAAATGTCATGACAAGCAGTGAGAGGAAGCGTGAATTAAAGTATCATATACTGCAGATTCCTAATTAAGAGCAAAGAATTAATATCCATGTAAAATCGCAAGAAGCACATACATGTATATGTACTAGCATTTCAAATTTTAAAATCTCGCTTTTATTTTTCAAAGAGATGTAAACCAAATGAAACTATGACAAGAAATTTGGCGTTTGAGATTTTATATTCTCGAGACTTATTATATGCAAAACAGTAATATCACGGAATAATTAAGAATCTACAGTAACAGATTTAGCTTTGTGCATCATACTCTTCCTCGACTTCTGTAATTTCTTCTGAAGTAAAACATTAAGGAGGCTGGTTGGTCAACAAATTAATCATCAGATCTGTCTTAAAACTTTAAAGAATGATAAATATAAAGCCATACACAATTATTTAGTAAAGTACAATTCCCCCAAAAATCAGTTTTCAAATTCAAATAATTTTCTATATCTTCACACAAAGCTTTAAAGAATGATTAATATAAAGCTATACACAATTATTTAGTAAAGTACAATTCCCCCGAAAATCAGTTTTCAAATTTAAATATTTTTCTATATCTTCACACAAAGCTTTAAAGAATGATTAATATAAAGCCATACACAATTATTTAATAAAGTACAATTCCCCCCAAAAATAAGTTCTTAAATTTAGATATTTTTCTATATCTTCACACAAAGCTCTCCTTCTGATGGAGATTGATATGGTCCAAAAATATAACCACTGCCATCCAGCCTTCTTATCGTTTACAATACATGTTCTCATTTCTACATAGAAAGAAGTGCTATAATACATGTACTTATTTCTACATATTAGAAAGAAGTCATACTGACATTCACAAAGTTTGTTCAATTTTACATGAATAAATCAACCTTAATTCACTCACCGGTATGTATAAAACAATTTTCTTTCAGTTTTGATCATGAATAACCTTAAAAAATCTTACAAATTGACAGACCATCGAGTCTAATGATAATGATATATAGCCCCCTGACTGTACATGTGTAGGTTTATTGCTCTTTGATGAAAACAGCAGTAAACTGTCATTACAAATTATTTGAAAGCACCTAAACAACGTGGAATATGCATATATTAAAAATGTATCAAAAATAACACACAAATGAAATGCAAAACTAAAATGAATTTGCTTTTCCCCTTGACAAAGGTCTGTAGGATAAAACGCCAAAGCAGCAATGACTGATGAAGCGTCATGGTCCCTGCTTGATCGTATAAATCTGAGATCCCAATTCACAGAGGGAGATATGCCACCCATATAAAGTGAATCTGCAATTCAGTTTTCTTATGTTTGCTTCATCTTCCCAAGCCAAGGGTTTACGACCACTCTAGAGGAGCAGAGTGGATTGTAAACCCTTTGGCTAGCGAAGATGAGGGTAAATATAATGTAGAATATAGGCCATTTCTAATGTCTCCTCAACTAATGCCTTAAATTCCTCCTCTCTGACTTCATTCATGATCCTCTCTCATTCTCTCTCTCTAATCTCAATAATGTCAGATCATTCTCAATCACAGGTTTGATATATACACGTATATATTACTTTGTATATACACATCTCTGCAAATTATATCATAGTTTATGTGTATGATGCCTTTTTTACTCCCTTACATCAACTCAATGCAATCCACAGTAAATCCCCCACAAAGTTTTGATATGTTTAATTTTGGATAAAATGACGCCTTTAACTGATAAAGATACAACTGGCTCCGGGGCCATAAAACTTAGACGAGTTCACTTTTGACCTCATTCTCACTTTTTCACTACTGTGGAATCATTAAATTTCGTGGGTACCTCTCATCCACGAATTAACATCCTCCACGAATTAAATATTAGGGTTATAAAGTCATATTTCGTTTTGTAGGCATAAAAAAATAAACGAAATTACGTCCCCACGAACCTATAAAATTTCAGCAATTGACGAAAATTGGCCCCCACGAAATTTAATGATTCCACAGTATATGTTCATTTCCTAAAAGTGAGACTAAGATCAAAAGTGAGCTCATCTAACTTTTATGGCCCCAGGGCCTGATGTGTATTGCCATGAGTCCATGACTTTCTGACGTAATCCAAGCGCCCCATCAATGACTGGCCCCTCATTTGACTGCTCCAAGCTAATTAACATCTAGACAAAACAATAGATCACTGTTCTAATGGAGGTCTGGCAGTCAAGATTTGATTTGCATTACCTACCCCCCCCCCCCAACCTCTTGTAATTACTGATGCTACACTATAGAGGGTGGAACACTCTCACAATCAATAATTCATATTTTAAAATTGCACATTTACAACCTAATACACTAATTACATATCAACACCATTGTCACTAACGTCATAATAAAATCTCCGTTTAAAATCAGCCCACTAAAAAAAGCCATAATAAAACTAAGTGCATCAAGTATGAACACATAACCTGTAAGTTTTATGATAGATAAAATAATCTACTGATGTTCTAAGCAAAATAGTGGCTCATGGTAAACAACATGTTTAAAAGCTTATGTTCACACTAAACTTGTAGAAATATACATATCACATGAAAACAATACTATGGCAAGCAAAAATCTCTTCCAATCAGATAATACAAATTTACACATAAAACTAATAACATATGTAAAACAAGCTTCACTATTAGATAACATACAAACTTTGCAAACACATTTTCATAGCTATTACAGATTTTAAAAAGTTCATGAGATTGGGACAAAAAAACAAGACTCTTTTATATAACCAGAAGTAAATCCGTTCATCCGCTCAATCCATTAAAAATCACTGTCTCGTAAAATTATAAACTGCAGATGCTTTTAAGAGATTTTATAAAAACCTTTTCATGTCCCTTGCTCTTTAAAAGAATCAAGTAAAAAGAACTTACTTAAAAAAAAAAAATAACATGTCCAAAATTAAATTGAAAAAATGTATCGGTATGTTACATTAACCAAATAATATAAAAATAAAATTTTCCTTTGGTATTTTCATGTTTCCATATTGGTCTAGTAAATTCTAGCTATAGGTTATTTTCAACAGTTGTGAATACCTGAAAAATGATAAATTACTTTGATTTTAGTTCAAAATTTTGGCAGAATTGATCAAGTGCATGAACAATCTCACAAATAAGTCAATCTACTGTAAAAGTCAAGTCTTTTGGCGCTTTAGCTCTATCTTGGTGACCAGGGTCTCAGTAATACCCTAGCCCAGCACAGCAGTAAGCCTATATCTACCACCTCGCTTTCTTCTATACAAAAATATTTAAGCAACAAGTATCTACACGATCTTCTACTCTGGGAAGAGGGACTTGTCGTTGAGTTCCTCGTTCATGGCCTTGACTCGCTGCAGGAAGAGATCTTTGGCATACTGATACAGGGCAATGTCCAGCGTGTTTAGTTCAATGACCTTCTTCCATTGCTCCGAGGTTGGTCTGGTCTTCATACTGTGGGTCTCGTTCAGCTGATAGAAATCTTTTATGAACTGTATATGAAAGACATGCTCAAACAATTTCTGAGTCTCCACTTGATACTCAGTCAAACCAAAAAACGAGAGATTGCGTAAGTTTTCTTTGGCACTTTCTAACATCATGGCGTTGCGTTCTTCCTCTGACATCCCTGTGCTGTTGTAACAGTTTACTTTACTCAGGTTGGCTAACATTCGCGTCTGGCGATTATTGGCCAGATTGAAAGGACACTTTAAGAACTCGTTCAGCGTCACTCCTTGCCAGTTCTCCGACTCATAACAAAACGGAACCTCCTTCAGCGTGGCCTGTCGTCCATTACAGTAGAGTCGGGCCGTCTTCCATGTAGCACCACGACGAACATGCTTCCACTCGCTCAAGTACCTACTCACAGGGTCACGGAGGATGGACACATAATGATATCTGGAAGATATTACAATATCAGACTGATTAAACATACCGTCATAAAGAATACTGAAAGATACTAAAAATATCAGATATATTGAATACATGGATAAATAAAATCTGGAAGATATCAAATATCAGACCGATCAAAATTATGATCGTTTTTATTAATATCTGGAAGATATCAAAATAAAAGACTGGTAAAATGTATGATAGTAACGATATGTGAAAGATACTAAAATTTTAGACTGATTAAACATATGGTCATAATGAAAACTGGAAGATACTGTAGAAGCAGAAATATTCGTTGGAGATTTAATTTTGTTATTTTCATTTACTATGATTTCATTCGCAGTATAAATCAATGAAATTAAATCCATGACAAATTTTTAACAGAAGTATTAATGAATACAAAGAGATTACGATATGACGAAATTGAATGCCAACGAAATCTTTTTTTCGTTTAAAAACAACCATAATTTGACCCAACGAAAATATGTGCTTCTACAGTATATCAATATCAAATAAATCAAATACAGGATATAATGATATAAAGAGATAACAATGCATGTATCAAATATTTGGATGAAATGATATCCAAGAACATGATTATATCTGGAAACATAAATAATCAAATAAATGGATGTTATGATATCTGGAAGATACTACATGTATTAGTTACATGGTTTGTAGTTGACCTAATATGGAATTTACTAACCACGTATAAACCATATTAGGTTAACTACAAACCATGTTACAATAAAATATTACCTGCTGCTTTATAGAAATGGCAAGTTATGAATAATAACATTAAAAAGTAAGGTTTTATAAGCATTGATTTGGGTAAAAAATATGACATCATAATACTCTAAGAATGACCCCATAATGCTCAAGGGGAGATATATTTCGTAATGACTGTGTATGGAATTTACATGGTCTCCATGTGACTGCTTTTAGCCAATAATTTCCTGACAATTTGCAGGTGGTAAGATATTATACAATATCTGACATTTAAAATACTTGGTCCTATAATTATATCTGATTCAGAAAATTACAATACCAAATGGATTAAGTTCCTCCTAGGGCCAAATCTTGGGAACTTTGTTGTTCCTGTTAATATTAACATGGATTGTAAAATTAAACCCCTTTTCTTGTTTCTGCAGCAGTTACTAAAAACATTAGTTAGTTCAATTACTGTACTACAAGGGACATGTTTCCTAACATTCAGAGATAAGAGAGAGATAATGTTGATTTGCTAATAAATTCACTTCTGTCTGTAGAGCCTTAGTGTCGGCTTCAAAGTGAAAGCTCGTCCACTGAGGATGAGTGTGGGAGGATCAGGGGGATCGGTCTGAGCAGTTTCCTGTGATAACAATGATAACTTATAATACACTCTGTCTTTTACACCATTTACAATTCACTAAGAGCCACTCAAATCTCACTGATAATGCAGACACTTCTGAACACCAACTTACAATTAATGTGAAATGTCAAGTGAAGTCAGTCCTTACTTGGCATAAAAACATTCTCTCTCTTGCATCATGTGTATGTAATAAAATTTGATTTACGCCTGTGGTGATAATACTGTCGCTTAGTATCAGTTTTTGAACATACCACCAAGTATTTACCTATCTCCTCACAGAGAACACGTTCTACTTGAACAAGGCATAAAGTATCAATGTGTTTAGTCTAAAAAACTTATATAAGAATTCATCATTTCTATTGTGAAATTCATTTTTCAATTTGGAAATGTAAGACTGTTTAATGTCATAGATAAAAAAAATTCTCTCAAAAAACATGGGAAAATCCACTGTAAAACTACCAGTTATTTATTACAGAATAGGGAAATAACTCAGTCTGTGTGGTTTGTATAATGCAGAAAAAACATAAACGAACTATCATAAATTTTAAAATAGAGCAAGGTGACCTCTAGTCAACGCCTCCAGTGTAGAGATACACTGTATTTATTTTTGAAACTAAGGAAGTACCATGTACAGAAACTGTCAATTTTAATCATCAGACACTTCTATGAGGTCACTTCTGGGGTGTACTGCAAAGTCAAGTATGCAGTATTAAATAAAAATATGCTTCTTTTCAAGTGAATTAAGTTATACGGTACATGTACTAAGTTGATCCTATCAGTTTGGCAAAGAAATAACATGCTGTGATACAATAGCTTTTGATCTTCATGATTCAAAAATACCTAGCATACATATTAGACAGAGTCATGAGAAATAAAATGCCCTAGTCAAATCTTCCACATTTTTTACTCCCACACTTTTAGATGTCTTTTTTACCATACATATTTATATACTGTACACAGGTTATTTTCACCCCATATAATTTTGCCGTTCTTCACTTGCAAACAGTTTCGCCCTATCATGAATTCGCCAAGACATTGTTGTGTTTCATGAAAGATAATCCGAGACACTGAAATTCACCCAGCCTTAAATTCATCTTCTGATAACGAAGGTGAAAGGATAAATTAAAATGGGGGCAAATATTTCCCTATACAGTATGCGAACATTTTGAAATAGTGTTTTTAGAATACTAGTCAATCGTGATATGTTTAAGTAAGGTGGTGTGCTGTTTTTTTATGAGGGTTACTGAAACAAAAACCCTGACAGATCCAGGCCACAAATGTCCCACCATGACCTTCAGTTCTGTCCCTGATTTAACAACATGTAAAAAACATAAATAATAATGTAATCACTGATGTTGTTACAATGATTGGGCTAAATAAATAAGGAATCATTCTTTGAGTATTATGAGGTGATAATTTCGGTCGGGGTGTGATCAAATCCAAAAAAGCCAGAAGGGCTTTATGATAGATTGGATCACGCCCCAACCGAAATAATCACCTCATAATATTCAAAGAATGATTCCTTATTACTTATACTTATATAATTTAAAACCATCGTACGATTAAATATTTAAATATAAATAAGCAAACCCTGCAGGCGCTGGCGCCTCAATTTGGCTTTATGAGTTATATAGTACAAAATCGATATGTAGTGTTATCACAGGCAAAGACACTGGAAAATGTAAATATATATGGATATTTGTCCAAGGAGCTTGATAATAGTGTAATAAATAGAAAGGAGGAACCCTAAATTGATCCAGAAGAAGAAACACAAGTTCACCTCGCCAGGAATTTTATTTATATATTCCTATTGCTTGAAAAATATTAAGACCAATAGCACTATCTATACTCTGTGTGAATAAGGCTGGACCCGAAATCAAACCCGGGACCCCTGTTACTCTAGTCAGGAGCTCTACCACTGAGCTATCTGGGCCAATATCAATGGTTCTTATAACCCCAACTACTACACCAGTAATGTAAGCATTGCTGGTTTTAATCCTGTTGCAATTCCAGTGGATTGTAGATATCAACCCAATAGATTAATGATCATGATCATGGTGGAAGGCCTAACAAAATATGCATTAGCTATACTTTCCATATTTTACATTGTTTTACACATGACACATGAAAATTGTTAATTATTCCTTTCCTAAAACTCTTTTGTATAGACCTATTTACCTCGCAAAGTTTAGCCTGATCTAATCATGTATTCAGTAAAATTAATTGAAAGCTTTATAAATGGTAAGTTATAAATGGTAAGTTAGAATCAAGCAACTTGTATAACAGAAAGCTTATCATACTTTCTCTTCCGATGCATGTTCTCCTTTTTGTCCATCTGTTCTTCCACACAACTCTTCAACTCTGTCCAGTCCGCGTGAAGACCACACACCCATCCCGTGGAGTAGCGACTAAATAACCATAGAGTTTTCTTGGGGGTCAGACACTCGCAGCGCTTCACCCCCTTCACACAGTTACATGGTTTGCCCAGGCCTGTGTCCAGGTTCCTCACCAGGTGTCTCCCAAAGGTACTACCGCCGGTCTTCTGTATGTGTAGAAACACGATCACATCCTCATCCTCGAGGTCCAGCGTGTATTCACGATTGATAACATAAGGAGCAAAATTGTTAGGTATCAGTTCCCCGTTTTTGTACGTTTGCACGTATTTGTAAAGCAAATTGTTGGTGCCATTAGATTGGTATGTGTTGTTTGTGTAGACAATGAAGAGAAAGGTGGTGGTTACAGCGATGGCCACGCCTGTGACTATCCACTTCCTCTGGCACCTCGACATTGCCAGTTCATTCTTCTAGAAGGTCATCTGAATAGAATATTATGCACTTTGACAAACAATAACACAATTTGCTTTACAAACCGGATATGACAATTTCGATGTATTTTGGTAAAGTCGTACGTTATTTATTCGTCTCACCTTATTTATAACATTTGCAGAATTTTTCGATTTGAATTAAACACTGAGCTAGCTCCTAATAAAGCGTTTTAAATTGATGAAACATATGATGAATTGAGAATTTAGATTGATCTTATAACTAAATAATATTTGTTATGCTTGGATTTTGGAATAAATGGATAACCCCCCCCCCCAGTATTTCTGCACCCCCCCCCCCCAAGAAAAAGGAAAGAAATAACGTATATGTATATTGTTTAAATTAGTTTCATCTATTTGCAAATCTCCCTAACAATGTTTGTCTCTTTTCTATTTTTATCAATTGTCTGAAGCTCCTCCTCCTCCTCCTCCTCCTGCATTTTTTCACATTCTCCTCCCCTAGTACTTATTCCTCTTCCTTCTGTGGCATCATTCCTACCTTTTTTCTTCCTCCTTATCATCCTGCATTTTAATTTTATGCATTTCTTTATTCTTTTCAGCCTTGCAGCATGCCCCTTCTTCTTTTTTCTAATTTTTCTCATTCGCTCTTATTCTTCCACCTTATCTCCTTCCTCCTTCTCCTAAAACTCTTTCTCCAACATCTTCCCTTTTAGCTTATTCTCATTTCTCTCCTGTATATCCTGGGATGTTTTTATCTTTTCCTACTCTGCATGCATTATACTTCCTCCCCATCCTACACCTCCTCCTCCTCCTGCATCTCTTCTTTCTCCTCCTTCTTCTCCTGCATCTCCAGCTCCTTCTCCTCATCCTGCATCTCCACCGCCTCCTGCATCTCCTCTTTCTCCTCCTCCTGCATCTCCTCATGCATCTTCTTCTTCTGCATCTCCTCTCATCCTCCTCGTCCATCTCCTTTCCTGTTCCTTCATCTCCTTTTCCTCCTGAATCTCCTCCTCTTACTTCATCTTCTGCATCTCCTCTTCCTCCTGCATATCTTCCTCCTGCATATATCTTCCTCCTGCATATCTTCCTCCTGCATATCTTCTTCCTGCATATCTTCTTCATCCTCCTCTCCTCTTCCTCCTCCTCCATCATCTTCTTTTTCTCCCTTATCACCACCTCCTATCTCCTCCTTCATCTCCATTCTTCCATCTCCTCGTCCATCTCCATCTCCTCCTCCATCTCTTCATCCTCCTCCATCTCTTTGTCCACCTCCATTTCTTCGTCCACCTCCATCTCCTCCTCATCCATATCCATCTCCACCCCCTCCTCCTCATCAATCTCCATCTCCTCCTTCTCACTTTCTTTTTTTCTTGTGTTACTGCTATTTCAACTTTTCTTCCTCCAGCATCATGCATCTGCACCCTTATTCTCCTGCTGAGCACTGTTCATCCCCATCCTGCTCCTGCTGTTATATAACTGAAAATCTTACAGTAAATTTCAATGAAAGCAAATAAAAACTCACATCTTATTAAGTTCAAAAATAAAAACGAGATAAAGTGTTTGCTAACTGATTGACCAAAATAAAGATGACAAAACGCACCAAGACCACTAGCGCGAATTTGATCGCGTGCGAGCTGTTTAATAACGTACGGCCCATGACAACAAATAGCGTCAAGATGGCGAAGTTTTCCCCAGTGTGGTTAAATGAACACAAGGCCTTAGTTGACTATACAGACGTTGCAAATGCTCCTTCGAAAGACTTTTATCACGTTTTTGTTACCCCAACGCAGGTAATTTAATTCATATATTTGTTAAACTTTATGCATGTGTTTCCCCTGCAAGATAAGACTTGCAAGTAAACAGCGGACTTATGAAGGTTAAGGACGAATGAAGTGCGACTTTTGCGACGCAGTTTTTAGCATCTAGTCAATTCAAAATCAAATAATATTTCATTTTCATTTCTAAGCAAATGATTCGATGAAGTTGTATTTAATAAAAAGCCTTGATGATTTCAGTTTATTTTCCGAGTGTGGAAAATTGTACCTCCCACAAGAGCAGACTCGCACGTTCCACCTTACGAGTTTAAGAATACATACGAAGAGTTTAAACACGATGACAGGTGTCAAAGTGAGTAATATACTGCTCATCCTATTGTTGGGTGTGATCCCTTCATCTTTCACAAAAAACAGGAAAGCTAATTAACGCTATTATTTTTTAAATATTTACATGTAAATGCCCACAAAACACCAATGATTATAATAAATGAACAACCATACTTATATGTTTTGTTGCAAACATGTAATTTATTTGGGAGTCAGGTTAATAGCATTCAGTAAAATTACAAGTAAGTTATGGAGTTTTAATTACTGACTGCAATATGTTGCTGATGCATGATTACAGGTGAAATAGTGAGACTAGCTGGAGAACCAACATTGAATTATTTGCTGGGTATAGAGGAGGGTAGGCTAGATTACATCTGCAGAATTCCCCGTGAAGCACAGATCCGCATTATTCTTAACTTAGACTTGGAGGACATTCAGAGACTGGGAAGGACTTGTAAAATGTTCAGAGAGGTTAGTTTTTTAGTACTTTTACATACATAGAGCTTGGACACTGATAAACTCTGATTTGATGAAGGTGGGGTATACTCATTTTTATAACTGTCCAGCCATTGTCTTATAGATATGAATTCATTAGATGCAATGACACTTGTCTGACTTAGTCCAGGACTGATTTAAACTTTATTTTTCTTTGCTCTTTGAGCTTTGAAACATCTGAATCAATGCCTTTTTGTATTACATAGCTCTGCCATTCATGTGAACTGTGGGAGAGGATCTATCGTAGATACAGCGAGACCCCCATCACTCCAGAGCTCGAAATGCTTGCCGCAGAGAAAGGCTGGAGGCGTCTTTTCTTCACCAATAAACTACAGTTACAGGTAAATGGAAGGTCACTAATCATGCAATGAATCTTTGCATTATAATGGATAAACAATTTATCCTTTGATCAGAGTGCTGCTGCACATGCAGTTATACCACTAGAATATCAAATTATGACCATAAAACTATATAAGATTAAAAAAAACATAAATTATTTCATTTTTGTGCTTAGTAATTACATATCTGTGTAAATGCTTGTTCACCATTGACCGGGTGTCTGGTTACAGATGCAGCTGCGAAGGCTCAAGAAACATGAAGGAGGCCATGCCTTTGTCACAGAGATGGAGACTGCATAAAGTTTAGCTGAAGCATTGTGGAATTTGTTTAACACCGTCCAAAACAACAGCTGCTGTGATAGCTTCTACAATCAAGCCAGATTATCCACTCTGGACCATTTATATCCAGGAGAATTTAAAGTTTATTTAGTTTGCACATGTTAAAAGGTTTTTTTAAACTGCAAATTCATTCCCACTTTTCCAGTGATGAACAATTACCTCTGTGATTTCAGTGTTTTATTTATAACTTATGCCTTGATTGTCATTTAAGGTTGAAACAGTTGACAATGTTATGAGTGAACTTCCACCGTGTATCTGTTTGGATTTTGATCTGGTTTTAGTGGTTTAGAAGCCATTATAATGCATGCATACAAAGCCATTGTTGATTATTTAATGCATTTATTCACTGTTGTTCCCCATTAGACCCTCACTGTATTGTATTTTGTGGTGTTTTCATATATCGTCCAATTGACCAGTAACACTGTAGAAGCCCCTCCCTTCTTTGCTGCCTTCAATATTCTTCCATTTGTTTTGTGGGACATGTTAATGTAAAAAAAAAAAGTGCTTTATCTTAGTTTTTATATTCAGTACAATTGTTTTTACAACAAACTTTTTGTTCTATATGAAATATGGGTTTGATGTTGTTAGCTACTTTTAATTTTTTTTAATTACCTAGTGCTTTTTCATGTTACTGAGAACTTTCATTTTGTGCCTTGACTATTAGACCTGAGACTCTTTACTCTTTTTTGCTCAACGCTATGAGTGCCATATGCTAATTTTAACAACTGGTGGAGTACATTCAACGAAGTGATGATAGAGCTATGATGAAGTGATGATATATAGCTATGATGGCACTCTCTCCTCTTATAATGATGCTTGTTGCTCCTATGATATGCATATATAACCGTAGTAAAAATTAAGTGAAATCATAGCAGGAGCAATTATTCTGGACTCCATTGGTTGCCATAGTAATTATAAGTCTTGTGGAAGAGGTTTTTTCTCTATCATAGCAAAATAAGCAAGCATGGCACAGTGAAAATAATTTGAACCTGTATATGCAGGTGGAAAAGGAGAATATATTGTACTGGTAGTAAGAACTTTTGCATAATTTGTTAAATGTATATATTTTATAGGATAACATATCTTTATTTAAACTTGCTCTCTGTTTCCATCGACCTAGCTAGCTTTAATGTATACAGAGCCTCTGTTGAGTTAAAATAAAAATCTGTACTTCACTTTGAAAACTATGAGTGAGAAAAGATAATTGTACATGCTAACAAATTCTTGAAATGCCAAACATTTTGTTTAAAAGTGTTTTGATGAGTTTATTTATTCTTTCATTTGTTGTGACCTAGATAGTCAGGAGTCAAGTGCCAATGCCATTACGATATGGGGCTTTTCCCACAGAGCACAGGGTACAGAATATGAAATAAATTTCTCTGTTTGTGTATGTAAGTTCTAGTAGATAAAAGTTGATATGATCAAATCTGTGAATTTATAAAACTTGGTCACGTGTGCATAAAATACCATACAATTGTCATTAGTTATTGAATAAATAATGATAAAACATTTGTCAATTGTCTTATTTCCATAAACATGCAAAGATTAGGACTGCATAAGGGTCTTACATTATTATCTGTATCTCTGTAATTGCATTCACAATGCATTGATATTGACTTGTGAATATGATGCTATGACAATCTCAGTCACACATTATTCTCATTCTAATATTTATCAACTAATTACTGGCGTGCAACCAGTTCTCGCCAAGTACTATTTCTCATCAGTGCATTGTCGTGTCACTTTTATCATGTATAATTTTATTTGTTGATAAAATGATGTAACGATTGATGTACAAGCAAAAAATGGTACTCAGTGAAAACTGGTCGCACACCTAGGGTAAATCACAGTCATATTTGACAAATGAAAACTAAGAATGTGTATTTTAAATGCAAATAATTTATTGACCGGGTTTTCCAACGTAAAAATCCGATTAATAAATGGTGAAAATGGCAGGCAGGCGGCTGCCAAAAAGGTACCCTCATTGTACGGAAAACTCCTCCTACTGTTTTCAAGATAAGAAGTTGTTTTTTTGTAGATCAATTGTATATATATTAAAAGTGTGCATATTGCTAGGATATTGATTTCTGATAATTAATGAAAAAAATACCAGCTTTTGAACTTTGTCATTTTTTGGCAAAATATTGCATGTAGGATACTCCATCTCACTGGATACGGTAGGTAGTGTTTATCAATTCAGGGTTGACATGGATTATGGATACAGTTCACATAAAAGAAAACCCGGTTTGCTGTCACATTGACAGCTTTTCACTTGTATTCATACCTGATTTAGTGTTAATGTCGGAGTTTCAGATTAATTAATTTAATTATGAAATTAATAAATTTATAAATAAAAGTAATTAATTTATTAATAATTAAATTAATATAATTATGTATTAAATATTGTACAAATAAACTTAATACTAAAGTATATAATAAAATCTTTAATAAACTCAAAAATCTGGTCATGGTCAATTGAATAGAACAGGCAGCTATCTTGACCATGAAATAAATTGCTTTAGGGTTGTAATTAAGGTTCTGGCCAAATATATAATGTATCTAGGTATTCAATTGGTTTTTAGTTTTGTCTTCTTTGATTTTATTGGTTGTTGATATTTCCCTCCAAATTCTTGGAGCTGGTTTGTCATATTTCTTTGTCACATCAAAGAGAGTGGAGTTTTTCCGTAATCTGAAAGCTGACTTTTGAAACGTAACAAACTCTACCTCTTGGTAAGTTAACAGTACTAATTCTAATAATTTTGATTAATAGTTCAACATTTCATTAACAGTGAATTCTATAATTTTGCCAAATTAAATCAATAGCTCATGCACAGTAAGAGTTGATAATTTTGTGAGATATCAACATTTTAATAGATAAGAATAACATGAATATGTTCACTGTTTTTACCCCTTTATATTGTGAACATAAGTAAAAGTTTATTAATGTAAACTTTACAATAATTTGTAGTTGCCATACCAGATAGTATATATCTACCATAGAGTCATAATACTATACGAGTGCGCATTCCCATAGAATGGTATGTTTAACTGTGTTTTATGATTCAGAATAATATAGTGATGTCTATATAGACATTTATCATTGTAAACCTATTTTTTAGATACATGAACTGATAAATAAACGTAATTCATACATGTATAATGAAATAATGTAAAGAGTTGTTCCCCTTTAGCGCAACTTGCTCCTATTGCAATATTTTTATGCCGTATATTTATATTGTTGTTATTCATTGTAGGGCTATTCATTTTTTTACTATCTTTCCCAGTAAATACTTGAGTTGCCCAGAACCCGAACAGGCGTTTGTTTGATTTCTTTAACACTCACAAATACCCCTGCTACATTAACATATAATCATTTTTTTTTTTTTAAACTTCATTTGGTTCAAAATATTTCAGTGACCGCAATATATTGGAAGAAATGGTCTATGTATTATTCAACTTTTACTATCGAGCCTCTCAGTTCTTTGATTTACTTTACGAATAGTATGAAGTACGAGATGACAAACTTAGAACGGCGCCTCATGGAGGTATTGTAGAAATCCAAGGTATTCCGATAGTCGATGACGGCTACAGCCGACAGCCGAATATAATTTCGGGAAAACATTAAAAAGACAAAGCTCAGCAAATAACTGGTATTCATGGAATCGATTCTAAACGAAGAAGTTGATCCAGCAGATCTCAAGGTAAACATAAACAAATATGGTTTTAAATAGACAACATCCTGTCAATTGAAAAACCCTTGTTAACCATGTTAACGAATTTCCTCTGACCTACGCAATACAAGTTTATATAAATAAACATTATTCAAATCTTCGTGAAGGAAAAACACTATACAATACATAACGAGGTTTGCTTCTCAAGTAACAAAGGTTTAATGCCCCCTCCCACATTTACAACAAAGGCTTCGCAAATCTTTTAAAATTTTGGGATACGCCACAATTCAACAAACCGGTAGTTCCTCCTACATCTGTGAACTTGTTCAGTTTTAATACTCGCCGTTCATTAAAAAGATAAGGGAAATACATAGAATTGATCTTCGTTTAGTAGATTTTAAGCTAGATATAGATCTTTTTCTCATGTAAAACTAAAAACTTTATTTTTACTTTCATTTTACAGCTGATTTATGAAAATAAAATTGAAGTGTTTCAGATGCTGTTGATAAATTACTTTTCTCTTTCAATTTATTCAGAGGTTTGAGTTGATGTACAATGAACAAGTACGGCGAGGCCAAGTGAGTGAGAAAGCCAAGTTTGAATATGCTTGGTGTCTCGTGAGGAGCAAATACATTGATGATATGAAGGAGGGAGTGGCTCTTTTAGAAGGTACGGATAAGAGGTGCCCAATTTATCAGTATTGTGTATTACACCATTCATTGCAGATCTCTTACTCAAGTCTTTATCACTCCCCTACATTGCATGTATCATATGCAATGGACAATTCTTTTCCATTTCTTTACGTCCTCTGATCTCTTACTCTATGGAAAAATTTGTATCGCATGCTTTAGAGTTACAGTTCTTGATCCTCACATACAAAAGACTTCCAAATTTACGGAGTACAAAAACTTCAAATGCAAAATTTATCTTTTTCTTCCATGGATGTCATATGATTTTGGTTGTATTACACATAAATCTTGATTATTTCATTTGCATGTCAAAAGAAAATCCCTCATGTAGCAACAACTTTGAAAGACATTTTTTTTCCTCATGACTACCAGTAATACCAGTATTCCATGGATGATTGGTAGTTTATTAAATTCAATGGTCATTTAATATTTTGTAGATTTATTCAAGAGAGCATCAGATGATGGTGCCCGTAGAGATTACTTATATTACATGTCAGTTGGTTACACCAGGATTAAGGCAAGTTTGTTTCATGAAAAATTATTTATGGGTCTAAAGATTTTGTGATATGAAATATAACTACAAAACAGACATCTTTTTTAATTCCTTACATTTTATCTGTAGGAGTATCCCCAAGCTTTAAAGTATGTTAAAGCTCTTCTAAAAATTGAACCAGGAAATCATCAGGCATTACAATTAGAAAAATTCATCAATAAGAAAATGACCAAAGGTATGATCTCATCTAAATTTCTGTTTATGAAACCATACAGTTCAATGGTGTTATTGATGATGTGACTAAGATTTGATTTCTTTTACAGAAGGGATTATGGGTATGGCGATTGTGGGTGGGGCGGCATTAGCGCTTGGGGGACTGGTCAGTCTAGGTATAGCCTTGGCCAAGAAATGACGCTGCCGACCAAAACAAGGCTGTGTTGCCAACCAGCCTGAAATTGAGAGAAGATGTTCACATTTTAAATGTTTAATTGGATAAATAGAAGCTCAAATGACAAGACAGAAAATCATTTACAATGTATTGACTGACCAGATTTGTTATTTGAATTTAATCTAAAAATTTAAATAATGCTGTGAAGTAATGAGTGTTGCTATGGTAGGAAGACTCCTTTTCAGTTAATTGTTTTAATACAATGATTTGATTATTATTTTTTATAAGTATTAAAAGTGATTACCGGTAAAATGGATTTATTGTTAAGATGTTTTGTCATGGTACATGAATTGTACAGTGTATGTTATTAAATTATGTAAACTACTGGTATTTGAATTGTTGTTTGTGCATGTCAAATTTTTCATTCCCAGGTAAAAATGTTATAGCAACAAATTATGTTGATGAACAAAAAGGAAAATCATTTATTATCAAAACTCAGTGCTTTGATATAACACTGATTGATTGTAGTAAAAACAAGAATGAGAAAAGATGTGTTATGCATTTATTTTATTAAATAGTGTTGAAGATTATCAAACAGCAGATGTTTATATGCAAGACTAGTACAAAAACAAACAAAAATGGTGATGATTCTTAACACTTCATGTGGCAGATATTAAATTCATATTACAGTTTAATTTCAACAATATGCCAGTAAATATAATGTGTTTACAATATTTGGTTTAAATGTTTTGCCAGATTTCAAACAGTTTCTGACCATTACCAGGTTTACAATGTTTCTTCAAAGAAGCAAATATAAGCCAAATAAAACATAGGTCATTTCCCAATATGCGTTTTAAAATTAAGGATATAAGGGTCACAAAATAACTTAAATAAACTTAACTGCTTGGGCTCTGGAATATCATTTATCCTAACCAAAAGGAATACACTTGATGCATATAGTGATATACTATGTAACGCAAAAGATGATTTGATGATATGAAATGATGTTTAAAGAACATGAATTATATAGTTTGTCTTTGTTTGCTGCCCTGCAAACCCAGCATGCCACAATTAACAAATACACATAACTAAAACAGACATGAAGAGGTGGAAGTATGTCTGATTCAGAGTATCTAATCCTGGTAAACAGTGTGAAAATGCTTGGTCTCTGACAGAGTTATCTATCTTTACTACAATCATGATTCCATATTTCTCCCTTGCCTGAATATTGCTTATATTTCATGACAGTTATATGTATTTTGTTTATCCTGCAACATAAAATCACATTTTACGCCTCAAACAAGCTTTTTTTGATAAATTTCTATGCAGTTGATGACATGGCGTAAACGAAGCAAGAAAGACGTCACAATGCATTTGAGCGTCGAATAAATGCACAAGAATATATTAAGGCATTGACTGAATATAGCTTTGGTTTATTGGATTACCTTTATTTGGTCAATGCAAGGGGTAGTTGCAGGATAAAACAAAAACCACAAAAATATTATTTTGTTCCGAAGCATAATGTTCTTAAAATATACAAAATATATGTAACCAAAGCAGAATGATAGTACATGTGTCCTCAAAAAAGAATAAATCGTACAAGGATGAAGCCTAAAAACACTCGTCATATATTGCACTTTTGTACATACACAGAAAACTGTTCAATAATTCCATGATCTTGTTATCACATTGTCAAATGGAATGGTCCTGAAAACAGTAAAACAGTACTAGGATGGCATGTGTCATTAAACTCTAATGTAGGAAGTACATATACAATGTATTTGTTTCTCTGGCCTGGTAGACATTTGGCCTATACAATCATGGATAATATACAGTAAGACACAATACATATACATGTACAATGTCACCTATGACTGGTACATTGTAACATCACCCTTTTCCTGGTGATGACACACATTTACACAGTGATTAAGATTACAACCTCCTCTATGTACCTGTCCAACAAAAAACCTTGTAATTGTCCATGCCTTAAAAGCACCACTTTCTCAGTCTGTCAACAAGACAAACGTATAATCACAACAAGGACTGTTCTATCATGATGCTGTCGAATCCGTCAGGAGGATGGTGGTAGAATTTGTCAAACTGGACGTCCATCACAGCCCCCTCATCCACTAGAACAAGACAAGCGGGTAAGTTATGTCAGGAAGGGTTGGGAATGGAATTTTAGATGAATGGCAAATACATTTGTATTTAAAAGCATGTTTTTCCCCTTTGAGTTTAAATATGTATTGTATTGCCGATAGTACATACAGAGAGGTACATGTATGTTACTTTTTCATTTTATTTGTTTAAATCTACTTTTTGTTCATGCATTGAAGCTTTGTATACATAACAAGTTTAATACTTTGGAATACCATAAAACACGGGATATAGTGTCCCCTTCATCCCTGTGAATGGACAGGGCAGAGGTTTCCCATTCAGGTAGAAGTTCAGTTGTACATGGTCATAGGTTAAACCCTGCAAAACACAACAATACATTAAACTAAAACTAGACATCATTGAGATAGTTACCATCTCAAAGCGTCTTGCTCTAATAATGGAAAAACAGGATAAAAGCATTAATATATTTTGGAGGATTTTGCTTTGACATTGACCTATGACTTCGAAATCCTAGGTTGGCATAGAACTTTAAGTCAAGCTCATTACTTCTTACGATCAGGTTTTCTTGGGGTTAAATATGAGCAAGATTAAGCCAATGAGAATTAATTTGAAGTCTTATACTGGATATCTAAGAGATCTGCTATGACCTTAACATTTGACATTGAAACTTGGTTAAAAGTCATTGCACACCCTTTACCCAGAGGCTCTGTTTAAGTGAAGTATGAGCCAGATAGGGCTTAAGGGAGAGTAAATATGCTGTGATTTTTTTTTTTGCATGGACTGGTATGACCTTGACTCTTGACCTAGAAATGTCACTCAAGGTCACTGCACACCCTCTGACTAATGGCACTATGTGGGTGAAGTACACGCCAGATTTAACCAAGGGGAGAGAATATAAGATCCAGACAAGGATTTTTGGCTAATTCTGCTTTGACCTTAACCTTAGAATTAGAAACCTGGTCAAGGTCACTGCATAACATTTACCCAAAGGCACTCTGTAGGTAAAGTTTGGGCCAAGATGGGAAGATGTCCCCTTGACAAGTGATCTCGAATGGACAGACGAATGCACAGACCGATCATTATAGGGCGCTTGCACAGCAGGGCCTTATAAATAATACCAATAAAATCTTCAATCAAAAATAATGACATGTCCACAGGTCTTGAACATATACATTTCCTTTTTGTGGGACTTCTATATGTACCACTAGATGTGCTGATGGAAATCATACTTACCATACACATTTTGATGGAAGGTCTGCATGTACGACAGATCTTACCAGAACATCCCATAATGTATGATGTATCTAACCATACGTCCTCTACATGTATGGCGTATCTTACTAGTACACCCCTACATGTATGACAGATCTTACCAGTACATCCCCTTCCTGGGGAACTTCTGGCAGCTTGCCCTTTTGCTGCTTGTCATGATACATTGCTCCATCCTGCCTAACTACCCAGGATTCTGTGTTCTCTCCGAGAGGTACTTCATTCACATTACACCTTCTTGAGGCTAGTCCAACTCCCCATACACCTTTAATACAAGATTTTTCCAGACTTAATGGCCTGCGACCAGTTCTTGCTGAGTACCATTTCTTGCCAATGCATTGTTATGTCATTTTATCAGCACATAAAATTATATACGAAAAACCCCCCCGAAACAATGCACAAAAATGGGACCCGGCCAGAACTGGTCGCATGCCAGTACAAATAATATCACTAAGAGTTCATATTAGGTGGATATATACTAAACATGTTATATATGTCAATTGGATATCATAAAATCAATGTTGAGCTGAACCTTAATAGTGTCAAGTACAAAAATATGTAACGGGATGGGAGAAATAATGACGGACCAGACCGGGTTTCGAACCTGGGCCCCCTGAATCTCTAGTCAGGTGCTCTACCAACTAAGCTATCTGGCGCCAGTATTCGAACCGGTCTGACCGTCACAATCCTTCCCCCTTAAATGATCTTCGTCCCCAAGATAACCCCAGGCTCTTCCCCTGGTAGGAGTTCACCTGTCAGTTCCAGGGGTTGGTCATGGCACCAAATATAACGGATGGGAGAAATAATGACGGACCAGACCGGGTTTTGTACCCGGGCTTTCTGAATCTCTAGTCAGGTGCTCTACCAACTGAGCTATCTGGCGCCAGTATTTGAACCGGTCTGGCCGTCACAAAGAAAAGGGAATACAATATGTTTTATATTAACTACTCAACATACTTAATAACATTTAAAAATTTAAATTCTTAGGTCTTTTGATACCAGAAATATCTTCCCTCGTAGAGATTTGTTCATCAAAGCCAAAGGTAACTTTTTTTATGACTTGGTCAGCTGTTGATGACACGCATCGACCCCCCTAAAAACCTACCGGTGCTTTGTACTTTTACTTCAAAATATGCTTTATCCTGCGCAATTGGCGCATTGGAAAGAGCTGCTCCTGTTCCACAGATTCTACGCCCATTCTTCACAATTACGACATCATTGCCTACAAAATGTTGAACATTTGCACATTGATATTCTTTAATTTTTTTTTCAACATACAGCAAGAATTGGATGGTTAAAAGTAGATACCCATAAGTGACGCATCTAATTTTACGGTTGGAATTTCTTTTAAGGGTATGTGTCCCGAGCTGAAGCCGGTTCCATCCCAACAACAGCGAAAACAGCAAAAACAAGCAGCCATTCTTGGTACTTCCGGTGAGGTGATTACACATTAACTCATTCATAAAACTATTCTCAATGCCCGACTCTGGGAAGATAAAAACTCAATGTTTTTAACTATTAAGATATTTAAGAATATTTTTAATTAACTTCATATAAAATTATCGTATTCATCTATATTGCACTAGAAATTACGGTAACCTCATATGCGTGAACGGATCAAGGGGGGGGGGGGGGGGTCCAGTGCACTCCCTCCCCCCCAACCCCCCTCCAAAAATGTTGATGAATCAAATCCACATGGTATAGTCCCCCCAAGAAAAAAAATGCCAAAGGACCCCTTTCCTAGAAAACAAAAGTAATCATCTTTCAGTCTTGATCCTTACTTGGAAATTTTCCTGTATACAATTTATATAATATTGTTTGTTCATAGCACCTGTACTAATGTCTATGGTACAAGTAACAAGCTATTCACCTCAAATACAGTGTTGCAATAGACGACTCTGGTAGTGGTGCGGTTGGATACCAGTTAGACAGACAATGACATGAGCAGCTCTCTAGCTCTCTTAATTTAATTCTCTCTCTCTCTCTCTCTCTCTCTAAGAAACCATCTTCATTGTCTTAGATGTTTTTATTATTGTAACATATAACAGCCTATATATTCAACAATTCATTTCAAACAGCAATGCACAAAACTGCACAAAAAGAAATATGTAAGTTTTAATTTATTTCCACCCTAGGACAGCATAGTCAATAATTAACTTATAGGTATTCCTTGTCTTTTTTTTCATTTTTTATTTCCTTCCGACCTCGATTATAACAGCGCCTTAGGTCTCTCAAGCAGCAGCATCCACTTGAGTGGTCTACCTTTGGAGACGTTTATCTTTAAGAATTATCTCCCTTTACTCCTCTTCCTCCTCCTCCTCTTCGCCTCTAGGAGTAGACTTCACTCCATATAGGATCTCAGACAATGTGTCCTTACTGTGTTTGAAGACCTGTAAACAGCTTGGTGAGCATGCCCGAAAGAGGAACGGTAGGTTTTTAATTCCATGGAGTTTACTGACTGGACGAATAATTCGGAGACCTGGGCCAAACAGAGCACCATGGCAACAATCGCACACCGACCGACTGTTAAAAGATTTTATCAGAAATTAACTCATACTCACTCAAGTTTCAGGATAATTATAATTACTGTTACAGCAATATACAGCTCTCAATACAGACAAAAGATAAAGTAAATTGTAAGCATTGTTGAAATACATTTGTCGGCTATTACTAAGAATTACTTACTTTGCCAAGACTTTTTTAACAGACTCTGGAAGGACATCCTTGTCATTGATTACTTCCCCTTCCACCAAAGTCAAGGCACACATGTCAATTAAACGCTGAAATACAAAGCAAACACATCACATTAACCAATGGCTTAAATAATGGATTTAACTACCGTAAATAATTACATTACAGTGCATGTAATGTACGTCAGCTATGTTACATGTGCATAAAACAGAATTATGTGTCTTGATGACAGTTAGTTAGATCACTTGTAAACAGCAAATAATTGTCTGTACAAGGGAGAGAATTCAGGGGAACACAAGAGAGCAAAGGAGAAAAAATAATGACACACGTTTATTCAGAGCTTTTTTACGGCTCAGATTTAAGGTGAAGCACGAACTGAAACAATACAATACCTGTGGCTGGTTCTGCGTGTGCTCCTTCCAAAAGAGCGGGTGCATGAAGTTGTTCTTGACGTTGAGGTAGAACAGGTCCAGGAGCAGGGCTCCACACGGCATGGCTGGCAGCTGGTTCCCCTCCATGTTCAGCTCGCGCAAGTTTCTGAGGAGGAGAAATATATGGGATTAATCAACACTGCTTCTCCTAAGATTAACGTCCACAACAAAGAAATCTCAATAACTCTAACATTAAATGACAAGCTGTTTTACTGTTGATATTTGGTTTTGGGTGTACCTCATGTTGGCAATCTCGTTTTGAATGAAGGTCAGCTTATTGTAAGAAATATCCAGATGGATCAGCTTCGGCAAGGCAAACAACCTGTAAAACACATCCAGGATTTAACAATGCATCCATAAATCAACTCCAATACAGATAGGAACAAATATGCAAGACCCTAATACAGGTCCAGTATCATTTATGTTCACAGGAAAAACTGTTTGACTGTTGATCTGACACAGTACCCCATGGGAATGTTGGTCAAAAGACAGAAGGACACGACTAGAATCCGAAGGTTCCGGAGTCGGTGGATGTCCGAGGGAAGTTCTCGGAGAGGATTATTTCTAAGTTTCAGGATTTCAAGCTGTTGAATCTCCAGAATTTCCCGTGGGAATATCTGTCATATGAAAAATCAGGAGTTAATTGCGGTTAAGTTATAGCATGTTCTAGCAATATATTCTCTAGAAAAATATTAATTTGGACTTTTTTGTGTATTATAAACTCACGGAGAAATCATTGAAGGACAAGTTGAGGTATGTGACTGTCCTTATCAAAGGTGAGATGTCAGGCATTTCTGCTATGAAGTGTGCCTAAAAATCAAGAATTCCATTTGAACATTTTTATATTTATGAAAAACAGCAGGCTATTAAAAGAAAGAAGATTATGATATCTTCATTACCATCAAATTGTTCCATTAGAGAGATTTAAATGAATAATATAATTTACATGTAAGTTAACAGTTAAGTCACACCTTACATATTCATACATCATAAATCTCACCCACCTTGAGACTAAGAGCTTTCCCCCCATTTATCAGAGCATCAAGAATGGCCAACTCAGATGGAGAAATAGCATTTTCTGAGGGTGCAGCTTAAAAAAGAAAGATATGATTGTTGTAGCTCAGTATATATGAAGGTGATAGATGTTGTTGATGATCAAAATATTAGCATTTCTGTATCATAAGCCATTACAGAAGAGCTAATTATTTTATAGACTAAGAGGATGTTAATACAGAGTGAAAACCTACTAAAAGGGGATTGACTTCGCCCAGCTCCCTGGAAATATCTAGATGGGGCAGAGTGAAACATTGAATCCATCCCTGGAATTTCTGTATCCCTGCGATAAGCCACATAAATATTTTAAAAATAATTATCAAAAATATATGTTTATAAAAAAATAACACTATTAGATTTCTTGGCTATCCATAATCATGGCATAATGCCAACATACTTATACTTGAGGGATTAATGATTTAAATTGATTTATCTCATTATATTATGTATAAACTCATTAAGCATACATTTCCATCAGGAAATTTTACCATTGACATTACACCTCACTTACTGTCTTTCTTGGGCCGAGTGACTGGCGACATCGAACGTGTCATCCTCATACAAGATGATCTCCGTGTGGGGAACATTATCATCAGCGTAGGAGGGGCTGTACTTCCTCAGGGGTCGGATAACCGACTTGACCTCGGTGTTCATCAGGTCTCGTACATGCTGTTTAATCATGGCTGCCATTTCAATCAGAAGCTGCTTCTGCGGGATTCTGGGTTCAGATGGAGGGATGTTCTGAGCTATGAATCAAGAGTTTAACATCTCATATATCTGTGCAGTTAAAACTTTTTTTTTTTTAAAAGAAACTGTTTCTCACAGCATTTTGATAAATTTGTCTACTGAGTCTGAATAAACAAAATGCCATATACTACACATTGAATCAATGTTTATTTTTGTTTTTTTACACTCACCTTCTGGAGTCATTTCCATCACCTTCACTTCCTCTTGAACAGTGGGATGAATATATCTCTCAGCCAATAGTTTTGTTAACTTTTTATAGTTATGCTTTGAATAGAATATATTCCTGACTTTGCGTACAGGTATGTTTCGTAGTTCTGAAAGATGATAAACAAAATTGTCCAAAGTAAAGGCAGGTGGCTGATGATACCTTATATCTTCTACATTATCCATTTGTAAAATCTCGCCTGGCTTTTTGGGAAGTCTTGTTGGAAAACTCTCCGGTCCTCTTGGTTTAAACGGTTTTACTAATGATTTACCATCAACATAAGTACCAAGACTAGTTTTTTCTCTGTAAATGGGGTCAAGCACAAACTTTTTGTCATCTTTGTGGAGGTATGATCCATTACTGTGTGGCGATATTCCAAAATTGTTTCTGTAGTACGCTCCTCCAGCAGGGTGTGATTCTGAAGGGGGAGGGGATACAAGACTAGGTACCACACTGGGCGTGGGGGACTGAAGATGTCTGTGACTGAAATCAGTCTCTTGCTCAAAGTCATAAATTTCATAAAAAGGTTTGTCAGGGGAAGGTGGTAGTTCTGGTTCCAGGGGAGGTAATTTAGGAGCCCTAGGTCTGCGAAGGAGCTTTGCCCCTCCCCCTCCCTTGCCATGACCCTTGATTATTAGATTCTTCTTGTCTTTCTTTGATTCCAGCAACTAAAATAAAAGATTTTGGAATTTTCATTGATTTTATATTGCATGTAAACCATTAAAAGTGAATATGTTTTATCTTCGTGTCGTTTAACGTACATTAGACGCAATATAAAACTGCGTAAAGTGAAACGATGGAATTTATTATTTAGATATATCAAGCACAAATGAAGTTATACTTTCTTTTGTTAAAAATTTTACTGGTTTATAGATGCCATCTTAAAAATTGTTACTCCTGCGATAAAGAACACAAAAATGATCAATTTAAAATATCTAAACAAATTTACCGATGGTCCATTAGCCGCCATTTTGACGCTGTCACCATATCAACATACCCACAGTAGGTCTTACTCTTTCTTATTCGGAGGTAGGTCTATATATATTTTAATCATGATTTAGTTACATACAAGAACTTCTTATTTATCATTTAGAATAATATAGCATACTACATTTCAATTCTCTGACAATACCAAAATAATCGTTTATCTTTTTCCACTTACTTATAAGATCAAGATCTATATGTCCTCGAAAAATAATTCTTTTTGCGTATGGTTTCTTCATGCACTGATACTTGTTTTAGAGATTGGAAGTTTTATATCATACACATAAGCTTAGACTTGAAACGTTCAATCTCACTATTTATGTATCAATCAGTTTCGGTTTATCTATCTATAAATTGTACTTTGTCATTAACTCATGACTTAAAATTTTCAGACTATCAATAGGTACATGTATCTTTAAAAACACCCTTTTAACAGATGTATTGTTAATGAAAGTAAATACTAGTGTGCAGAATAACGTATTTATCGAAAATTTTGAAACACTGCAACAAAATTTATAGTCCCATTACAAAAATCCTTGGAAAGTTATTTTTATAATTTCTAAAGAAATGTTAAAATTTTGATTTGAAAATGCTCTGCAGACGTAATACGTATCCTGTGATATATATCATATACGAACCATATATACAATTCATTTTTTTATATTATGTAATTAGTTAAGAAATAAGGTTTCATTTTTGGATGCATATCGGGATATAAATACGGGTTGGTCACGAGATCAAATACCATAAAGCCCGGAAGGGCTATAAACAGAGACTTTGAGTTAAACATTAATTGGTATTTTTTCTGTTGTAGGTTTATTTGGAGAAATAATGTTTATTTAAAAATCATAATTAACTATTCACCACGACCAATTCGAAGGATGTGCTTTTAATAGTTGCGTAATATGTTTTACGGTGCGACCGTTGGGGCGAGCACAACATGTGATCAAACAATGAATTATAATAAATTAATAAAATAAAATCAACAACGTGAAATTTGAATAACAAAAAATAAAACATACCTATTTTTCAGTAAATTTTCATTATTCATAAGATTTGTTATAATTTATTTATTTATATGTAGAACAATAGTTTAATCTCAGATACAATGTTGTTAAATAATAAAGATTTTAATATATAAATATTCATTGCACTGCATCTCCTCTTTTAAAGTGATTGTGATTATGATTGATTGATTTCCCCCCTTTTTTTTGCAGTAGACATTTTTTCTTAAACTTACATATAAAACTTGACTCATCATAGAGCTCCCCCCATGCTAAAATTTTTTTCATTTTTGTCAATTTATACATAGAAAATCGACTTACCATGGATTTGCCCCTCCACTTAAAAAAAAATAATTAATGTTTAATTTTATTTTTAATTTACACTTAAAAATATTTGCTTATCATGTTAAAAGAACATGGTGTTGTCCCCCCCCCCCCCCCCCCCGCATGTAATAAATGGAAGTGAAAATAAAGAAACCATTGAACTGCAAAGAGCTGAAGAATTAGAATTTTCATGATTTATTTTTCTTTTTGCTTGCAAAGATTTTTTGGATGAGGCTGCCATCCACCCACCCACCCCCTTTAAAAAAAGGAGCTGCTACGTATAACGTTACGTTTCAGGAAATTACCGTAATTATAGTGAATAAAATATTTGTGAGCATTCATCCAAATTAGTGCAATTTACAACTGTTTCCTGTATCTGAAGAAATGTCCTTATTCGTCAGCTGTTCTTTATCTTAGCCTTTGCAAGATTTTAAGAGGATTTTGGTCATTTCAGCAGATTACAATAACTTCCATTAGAGTAATTTCCCCTTATCAGTGCTTATTGTGACGTCAAAGCTGACGTTGGTTAAGTGTCGTCTTACTCTTTAAAACTCCCCTGAGAAATAAAAGTATGCGAAGTATACTGTTTTATTTACTTAAAAAGCATGATGTTCTTAAAATTACACATCTTATAAGCTTTTCAAAGGTTTTACTTTGATTCTCGGGAGAACGTGATGTTGGAACGTGAGGTTGGAAACCATTGGTACTATGAATTGTGGGTCAAAATTTACTGACTCCGAAAAAATATATCGGATCAATGTGTAAACGTTTGTGACGTCACACGATTATTTTTGATTGAAAGTGTACTGAGGTGAACTTTAGAGGTAACATTGACTGTATGTCGCTTACATCGTTATTGTTTTTACTGTCTAAATTTGTCTTGCTGATTCTCGTGAGAGTGTGAAGCGATAAAAATTGCCATGATTACAGGGAACTACTGGGACGATTAAAACGATGCATTACTGGTCCGATTTACTGACGACAAAAAAATCCCTTGAATGAATGTGCAACTATAGTCCGCGCCGGCGAGCTGCGCTCGCTATTAATTTGTGTAAAGAAAAATTTGTTAGCAAGGTGTGTGTTTTTAAAACTAATATGTTTTACGGTGTGACCGTTGGGGCGAGCGCAGAAGGAACCACACATCTGTCATCATTGTTAAATGCAACCCGTGGACACTCTTATACACTTAAACAAACTACCACTGAGCATTAATAAAATGTTAAACAGACTTACATTGTATTAAAATATTTTGATAAACACAACGCCGTTTTTTTTTATCTAGATACAATTATGTTTTATCTTTTCTTTACCTTTTAATAATGATCATTAAAATCAGTAAAAATAAATTTTGTTTGTTATTTCTCATTTTGTTCCTTGTTGTAACCCGTGTTTTAATTATTTTCCTCAGTGACATTAATTTTGTTTTAAATCTTTTTAATTTTTGTACGCTATATAAGCGTTGTAGACATGTGCCCTCACCCCTTTCTTAGTGTGTGATATCCAATATTATTTGACCACATATGCAACTATATAACAAATACATGTACCGGTTGATACATGTATTTTAACAGTTTAATTCTTTTCATTTATCTATTCATTACAAAATGACGTGGCTGCACGTAGATCTAATAATGATTAGACTTTTCTTTCTTAATAATTTTTTGTCACCTACCTAACGTATGCATATATGATTGGATCAATATGACAATAAATTTAGCATGGAACTTGCATGTGTATTTACTAAGCAAAAAAAAAAATCATCAAAACAAAACTAATCAGCCAAAGAGTCACCGTTAACACTGATACTGAGTACTTCCTACATGATCCAGTACATATGCTTGATCCACCTCTAAATGTGTCGCGGGAAATTAAAACGCGAGATCTTTGTGACGTCATAGTTAACATTCTTTTGCGCTCGACAGTTTTCGTAAATTGTCGGACAAATTCGGAGAAGGAAATGACGTCATGTGTCAGCAAAAGTTCAGTTTTTTTACGTAAGCTTATTTGTTGTTTACTGTAATGTTTTTAGAAGGATTTTTTTATTATTGTTAAATGAAAATGATGTATGCGATGTAGAGGTAAGAATTTTCCGTAGAAACACTTTCTGTTCCACCATGTTGCTATGCACCGCAAAGGATCACTGGGATAGTAGAACGTTTTCACGTGGCCTCATAAAATTTTCTTTGAACAATGTGCAGATTTCAACCCGAATTTCCTCCGTTCGTACACGTTGTCTATGGAGCTCGCTACGCGAGCGGCGCTTCGCGCCGCCTCGCTGCGCTCGCTATCATTTGAAAACCCCTTAGGAGCTTAAAATAGGAGTACATACACGAAATTTCATTGTGTTGTTATCATAGTATAGGGTGAATATTTATCACAAAAACAAGCTTCTGTGAGCTGGATAATATGTAAACGGTGTGACCGTAGGACCGAGCGCAGATTTAACACAGTGTAGTTTGATTTTTGTATAATAAATCTATTTAAAACGCACACAGTAGGATCCGCCAATAAGGTTGCCTACTCAAATCATTCGTCAAAGTTAAACTAAACGTCGCGTGCTCAGTCTACATTATGACGTCATATTTCAGACGTAAAACGTCTTCGGAAATAGCCGAAGAGACTTACGTTATTCCGAAATTTTTTTTATTTCTTCTTTCATTGTTCATCAATTTAATTAATATGAATGCCAATGTAATAAAATTGAATACTTTATTCAGAATCTTAAAGATCAGTTCCTTGACGTTAATGTTTTTATTTTCCATCTGATAATTTGATAAGACATACATAGAACAAGTCGTGTTTCTTGACTGAAGCACTATTGAAACTTATCTGGTTTCCTTTTTAATTTCTTTTAATTCAAATTACCTTCTATTGAAACACTGGAACTTATTAAATCGAGTTTAGGGGCAATAAACATCGATAAGTACCAGTCAATCAATGATCGAACTAACTTTTTAAAAACAAAATGGCAGCCAATATGGCGGCGCCCAGGGCTGGAAGAAATTTTTTTTGGCCTCAGTACCCCTGATTCAACTTTCATTTTTCACTGATTTTCTTATATATACGTGTTACCATTAATCCTCGCTTCGCGAGGCGGGCTTCGCCCGCCTCTCGCTGCGCTCGGTATAAAAAGGCCATTCAAAGAAAATATATCCTTAGTTATGATATATTAAGTCACTCTCAAATTGACTTTGTAGTCAATATCAATAATTAAACGGACTCCGTGAATTTAAAATTATACTAAAACAACGACATACAAATGTTTGTGCATGAGGGTGATGGGGTTTGTAGGACGAAGGAAAATTGAGTTTGGTCTATATACAATAATATTTTAATAGAAGAAAATATCCAAATTTAAAAGGTAAACTATTTAGACTTTTTCGTCCAAACTGTCCTGAAAATAGCACCAAGATTACATTGATATCACGGAGTGGGAATAAAAGTACATCAGATTCTTATTATCAATAGTTAGATACTAAATGATGACCAACTTCTTCTCATAATTTGTAACATCCTCAATGTCAGGGGTCCTGAGTCCACTCGTGGCCCAGGATCCCTGACATTTTTTTTTTTTTTTTTTTTTTTTTTTTTTTTTTTTTTATTGATATTAATTTCATTTGCACATACAATATATCATACAATATATATATACATGTAAGTATATTTAGCACAATTGAAAAGTCTGTTGACAAGATCAATTTCAACAATTTAAGGGAGAGAAAATGAGGGACAGTAGGAAGTGGAGAGGAGGGGGGGGGAGAGAGTGGGGGAATTATGAGGATACATGTATCATGTCAGAAATATTTTATTAATAATTAGGCGTAATCAAAATATTTACTACCGAGTTGTTGTATTCAGACAAGGTATATATAAATCGTGCCTTATGTAAATATGTCAATGGTCAGGATCTACATGTACATGAGAAAAAGCCAGTCAGTCCATTGGTTTAAGAAATTATTATATTTGCCTTGTTTTGTTGCAGTGTATTTAAGTGTAGTTATATGGGTTTTGAGATCAATCAGAAGTTCTTGGATTGATAAGTTTTCCTGTAGACATCTTTTCCTGTATATGTAAGATTTGATTATAAGAAAAATTATACCCAAATAAATTGAATTAGGGGTTCCTAATATAAATGATTTTTCTTCTAATGTAATATGTAAACCTTTTCCGTCACATATTGATATAAAGTGGCTTAAAAGATTTTGGACATGTAAACAGTCCCAAAACAGATGCACGATAGTTTCTTCATTACTTTGACATAAAGAACACAACTTTGTGTCAGTTTTACCTATTTTAAATAAAAATGAGTTTGTTGTCAAAATATACTGATTTATTCTAAATTGCAACCATTGCAATTTAGAATCCTTGGTGTATAAAAAAGGAAATGTGAAGATATTTTCCCACTGAAGGTCTAAAATTTCAAAAAACTTTCCCCATTTTACTTTTCCAAGAGGAGTAATTTTTTCTGTAGTAAGAATATTGTAGATATGTTTTGTTCCTTTTTTGTTGTTACAAAATGTTTTAATATTATGAGGAAGAAACGGTCTAGGGCTATTTGTTCCAATTTGAATTTTTGAGCTTGAGAGACTTGCTTTAATTGAATTTCTAAGTGATGCATAATTCAGAAAATTTGTTTTTATCTTAATTTTTTTTTGTAAATCTTGTAAAGAATAAAAATTTCCATTTTCATCAAGCAAATCTGCTATGTATACTATGTTCTTATCAAACCAGTTTGTATAGAAAACTGTTTTATTTTCAATTTTGATTTTCGGGTTGTTCCAAATAGGCTGAGTAATAAATTCATCCCATGATTGAACTTCTAATTTTTCTTGAATTATTTGAAAGACAGTAAATGTATCTTTCCAGAAAGGGTTTTTTATTTCCTTTTTAACAACATTAATATAGTCTGATCCAGTTTTTAATATTTTTTCTATAGATACAGTTTTGCCAAGCAGCACTTTCCATTTTGTTTCTTGGGAATAAAGAATTCTTTTTATCCATGATGATTTTAATCCCAGATTGTAATTGTTAATATCAAGCATTTTTAAACCTCCATTAATATAGTCTTGCACTACTTGCTTTCTTTTAAGTTTATCTACTTTGGAATGCCATAAAAAATTAAAAAGAGTTCCATTCAGATTTTTCATGAAAGTATTTGATGGGGAGGGTAGAGAAATGAAGAGGTGATTTAATTGTGCAATAAGCAATGATTTTATAAGAGTTATTCTGCCAAGTGGAGTAAGTCGTCGTTTACTCCATTGATTGATGATATGCTTGATTTTTACTAATTTCTTGTCATAATTAAGTTTTGGTATATTTGTTAAGTCCACATCAAAATAGATACCTAAAAGTTTAAAGGTGCTTGTCCATTGAAAGTTCATTTCCTCACATATTATATTAGAAGAGTATTTTTTACTACCAATCCAGACAAGTTGAGTTTTTGATATATTTATTTTGAGACCAGAAATTTGATAAAAGTTATTCAACTCTCTAATTGCTTCTCTGAGAGACCTCTCACTGCCATCTAATATAATAAGGGTATCGTCTGCATATTGTGATAACAAAAATTCTGAATTATCTATGTTAATACCATTTATACCTTTATTATTTTTTAATTTAATAGCTAGTACTTCAGCACATAGTAAAAAGATATATGATGAAATTGGATCACCCTGACGACAACCACGCTCTAATTTAAAAAAGTTGGATAAGTAACCTGCTTGTGATACAGAGGAGGAGGTGTTTTGTTGAAAAACTGATATCCATTTTCTGAGCGATGGACCAAAGTTAAAGAATTGAAGCGTTTTATCAATAAATTTCCATGAGACAGAGTCAAATGCTTTTTCAAAATCAATCATTAACAGTAATCCAGGAATGTTATTATTCTCAGTATATTGCATTAAATCATAAACAAGACGAGTATTTTCACCTATGTATCTTCCTGGAACAAAGCCATTTTGATCGGTACTGATAATTGAACTGATTATTGTTTTCATTCTTTGAGCAATGCAGCCTGACCCTATTTTATAAACTACATTTAATAAAGAGATTGGCCTCCAATTTTTCATGTAAAATTTACTTTTTCCATCTTTTGGTATGCAGGTGATTATACCCTGCTTTTGTGTAACAGATAACTCCCCTAGATTGTATCCGTGATTTATTGATCTAATAACAAAGTCTCCTAAGTATTTCCAAAAGACTTTAAAGAACTCTGTAGTGAAACCGTCACTTCCAGGACTCTTATTATTCGACATTTTTTTCAATACATGAGAGGCTTCATTATAAGTTATTTCACCTTCAAGGGTATTTCTTTGAGTATCGCTTAATTTAAAAATTTCAGAGTCTGATTCTAGAATCTCATTTAAATCATAGTCTTGAAATTCACCCTTGTTTTGATATAGATTTCTATAATAATTTTCTATCTCTAACAGGATTTCCTTTTGTCCATTGATTTCTTCGGAACAATCTTCTTTTATTAATTTTGGGACAATTTTATTTACAAAATTTCTATTCTCAAGATTAAGAAAGTAACTTGTTGGTTTCTCTCCTTCACAGGTCCATTTAGCTCTTGATCTTACTAGACTTCCCATAAGTTTGTGATTTCTGATATTTTCTAATTCTTTCTTTTTAAAATTAATTGTTTGAATGTTTTCTTCATACTTTTCCTCCAACTGTTTTATTTGGTTTATTAAAAATTTCTCCTTTTCGTTATTTTTCTTTTTGGCATAGCTAGAATATGATATACATTTGCCCCTGATTTCCATTAATAGTGTTTCAAGAAAGAGCTGGTCATTGACAGTGAATTGAATTTCATCATTTGGAATTTTGTCAATAGATGCATTGTTATATACGGGTACTGCATAATTTTGTTTTATTTCTTGTATTTTTTTATTAACAACATCTAGGAATTCCTTATCATATAAAAGTGCATTATTGAACTTCCATAAACCTTTTCCATGTGTAAATTCATTGAATTTTAGACTAAGGAGTACTGGTGAATGATCTGACTTATAACTTGCAATGATTTCACTTTCTTGTGACATACACAGTAGGGTGTTTGATATTAAAAAGAAATCTAGTCTTGCTTGTTTAAGAGGGGTTGGTTTACGCCATGTATACCTTTTCTTATCAGGGTGAGTTTCTCTAAAAATATCAATAAGATTGAATTGATTTATTTTTTCTATTACTTTATCTCTTGCTTTAGGATTGTTAAGATGAAGATAATTGTAATAATCCATATCGGGATCCATAATAAGATTAAAATCGCCAACAACTATTATGTCTTTATTTCCTATTTCACTTACAATTTCAAAGAGTTCTTCATAAAAAAGGGGCGTGTCCTCATTTGGACCATACACTGTGATCAAACTTAAACGATGGCTTTGAATGCTGAGGTCTAGTACCACAAAATTTCCAGAATCATTTGTAAAATTCTTATGTACTTTATATTCAAAATTGTTATTGAAAAAAATTGCTACTCCTCTGGACTTTGAGGTAAAAGAATTAAAATAAACTTCATTGCCCCATTCGTTTTGAATACTATCTTCCATATCACAAGTGAAATGAGTGTCTTGTAAACATAAAATATTGCATTGGGTTTGTCGATAATATTGAAAGACATCTTTTCTTTTCTTAAATTCGTGCAGACCCTGACAGTTAGCAGATATAATTTTTACCGAAGACATGTTACAGAATAAGTTTGCTTACCTTGTACGATTCGCTGGAAATACAACAACACGGTCAAAAAATGCTCTTGTCCAATAATTATACTAGTCTGAGGTTGATACATGATTGAGAAAGGAAACATACAGAAGGGGGAAAGAAAAGGAGTGCTCGATTGCTGGGTTTAAAGTTAAAGGCACGTGCTGATGTACGGTGAATTTGGTTGAGGGGTAGAATGTTTACATTGGATATGCCGACACGTTACTAAAATTAGAGTAAACAATGGTAGACATAAATATTTCCGGAATTAAATTATAGGCATAGTTAGAATGAAAAGTCGGCATTTGAATTAATTAATGGGATCTTTTCATGTGTTTGAAAATACATATACAGTTTTTTTTTCAAAATACGTAATTATAAAGACAAGTAATTCGGACATTGTCCTTAATAGTTTTTAGTGTGAATGAGGAAAATTCAGTTATTTTCCGGCGTCACTTGGATCATCTAGTTTGTTAACAAGGTCACAAACCAAGTTTTCCATGATGGAAAAACGGGCTGGGCCAATGTGCGAGCGCCCCATCCATCGCGTCAAAACAATTGCAACGTCGTTGATCCGATTGTCTTGGAGGTACCTTAGCATTCTCCGTCCTGCCCCATGCTCCCGATCGTCGTGGTAATTTTCGATAGTTTTTCCACTTTGGTCGCGAAACCTGTAGACGAGGATTCTGCTGTCGCAACTTGCAGCGTAAGGGTCTATTGATGTTTTTTTGTAGATATTCAGGGCCTCGTCCGAGGACTGAATATTAGCGCCAACCGCCATAAATTCAGACCCGTCTTTCTGCACCGGTTCCGTGGAGACAACCACAACGTCGTCCAAGGACTGATATTCCTCAGAGGAAATTTGCAAGGCATCCGCACTGGAAATAAGGGGTACCTCTTCCTCGTATTTCGTACCGTTTGGCATTGTTATCTCGTTTCTTTGAACTTTAGCGTTAATGTTCTGCTTGCGAAATGAATCCGCTTTATCAAAAAGTTTATTTCTAGCGGAGGTAAGGGGTGCGGGCTGTTGGGGAGTGATGAAGAAGGGTAAACGCTGTTTTGCAATTTTTTTTAGCCTCTGCGCGTTGAGAATCTCATCCTTTTTATTGCGATCCTTCAACTTAGCGGTTATTGTGACCGGTTTGTCATTGAACTGTGGGCGGACCCCGTTCCTGTGGATGCGGACAAACTCAACATCGACACCCAGTGATTGCTTTATATCATTGGGTATCGCTGTGGCCAAGTCCTCTTGTTGGGTATAAGGATAGTTGTGAATCAATATATTGTCTTTCATCGATCTCGAGCGAAGATCAGTTATGTCATCATCGATGTGTGACAGTTTTCTGTCCATTCTAATCACAACCGACCGCAGGAGATCAAGTTCACGCTTAAGTTGAGCATTTTCGGAGCGCAAGGTTGTAATTTCGTTATAATTACACTCGGCCTGGTCCGATATGGTTTTCAGTTTGTCACATAACGGACCCTGGTCACGCTCTGCTGAATGTTCGGTTTGCTTGGCTTTGGGTGAACTGTTGTCAGCATTTTTTTTGGATATTCCTTTGTTTCGTGTTTCCATGTTTTAAACAAACCCAAGTTGAAATTCCTCTTTTTTTCCAGTATATATCAATACAGAACACTATTTGACACACAATAAACTAAAATAGAATCCCACTTTGTATCAAAAACACTCCAATAAAACCAAAATCACCAGGACCAAAAAATTTACGTGCTCATGGCCTCGGGTGTCACGTGACTATATGGGGATCCCTGACATAGTGAGGATGAATTTGTAGTAACTTCAAATAAGAGAATTTTTTTAGGATTGGACACATGTTTCGTTGGAGTCCAAATCGATATTGGAACCTCCAAACGGTCCGGATCCAGACAAGGACCACGTCATATCCTGTCGGAGTCAACTGCAATCCGGAGAGCAAACATGAACACAAGTAAGCATTAAAATTCTTAAAAATATGATTCTTAAGCCTAATAACGTACCACCGAACAAACTTTAGTCAAAACTATCTTGTATAATTATCATTTTTTTCTCGTTCTCAACCAAAGTGAATAAATGAATAAATGAATAAATAAAAGTTGTTTAAATAAAAAGGCCTATGCTTTCACATTCCGACTTTTAAATTTCAAAACAACATCTACGAGTTTACGGGTTACTGTAAACAGTGAAATATTCGCCCAGTTTTATTTTCGCCACCGTTGTCCGTGTAGTTGGATAATTTAAGACTGGGCGAATTCAAATGATTGTTCTTTAAACTAACTATGACTGGGCGAAACCTTTTGTAAGTGTAGAAGGGAAAAAAATACACGGGGCGAAAATAGCCCTGTATACACTATTCTGCGTAATCATGTCACGGTACGTTACTAGAACAATTCCGCAAAACGTTGGCGAAAATATCGAATAATGAACTTGAATTAGTCTCTGGTTGAAAACACATATTTTTTTTCCTAACAAAATATAGAATCGATTTGACGATATCAAGCTTATGACCTTTAATTTTGCCGGTTTTGGTCTGTAACCGAAGTTATTACTATAACCGCGAATCAAGATAGCATATTTACTCATAGGTGCTTGACCTTTTGACTCCCTCCAGGTGGCTGACAACTTCAACTTCTGCAACCTTAAAAAGGCTTGCAAGGACATCCGTAACCATACCGGAAGTTCATCAGTGATGGCTGCATCCCTCTGACGATGGGAGGGGACCACACAATTAGCTGCCCCATTTTACAGGTCATGAAGGTAAGCGGTCAGAATGTCCACTTATATTACTACCAATCATGCAAATAATACAAACCTGTCTCTATTTTTAACTATCGTAGACTAAGGAAGTGGCCAATATGAGTCTAGGTTTCTAGAAAAAATAAATACATATAAAAAAAACATTTTGTAATTTCTTATATGAGACAATGACAAATATCATGACATTAAATTGACATTCTGTCTTTGTTTAGCTTGTTTACTAGTCCCTGTTAATTCCCAAAAATTCAGGGTACATTTCCAGACTCGTTTCGGAGCTAGAATATTTAGAGTTTTTCTTAAAATACATGTACAGCATGCAAAATGCATTTGAATGCTTGTAAGTAAAGTCATACTTTACATTTTTAATTGAATACTTTATATCTAAATAAAAAAAGAATCATATTACATAAAAATATAATCATGAAATTACAAAGTGGAAATCATCATATTATGGAGATAAAAAATAGAAAAAAATGGAAGATAGGTCGCGTCTGACCTTAAAAAAATCAAACATACTTTTTGGACAAATATTGTAAACTGTGAAAAATTTAACTGAATCGATAATTTTTTTTAAATATAATGTACGTTTAGCCACATTACTATCGACAGGTGTCCCATACAACCTTAATTACCATAAAACTTACATGATCTTTTTTAATACATTAAGTTTTATTTTTCCTCATACAGTAAAACTCGAATAACATCGAATATGCTCATAAAGTATACATGGTTACAGCAAAGTAAGTTTCATTCCCCGTTTTAACTATCTAAATTTATAAATAAATATCGGAAATAAACTTCAGTCATGACAATTTAAAATCGCTTATCGTTGCGTCTCGCTTTCAGTCCGATCTACCATACATTTCCATCGAGCCCATGAGCTTGTCTGAGTTATTCCTATGTACCAAGTATTTTCAGTCATCAACTACATCCTATGAAACTGAAGCCACATAAACTCCACACACTCCACGTGGATGACAACACCAACTCTGAAAGTGAATCAGAACTATTTATCGATACCATAGAAGAAGTAAACTCTCTGACTATGGATGAATGGCAAGAGACAATCCTTGTGAACAATGTACCTGTAAAATTTCAGTTGGACACAGGTGCTAAGTGCAATGTTATGTCTTTGGCAACATTGAAAGCCACATGCAGTGAACCTAAAATCCGGAGAAAAGATGTCCCACTCAAGTCATATTCTGGACATCTCATTAAACCTATGGGCATCACCTCCCTTACATGCCGCCACAGAGATCAAGACTTTCAGGTTGACTTTTATATAGTCAGAGAGGACGTACAAGCTATTCTTGGAGCAAAAACTTGTCAAGAAATGAAGATGGTGCAACGCATTTACAGCTTGACTCCTAGTGCATTACCGGAAGACATAGTAAATAGCAACATGTATGAAAATTTGTTCAAAGGCCTTGGATGCTTGCTGGCATGCACACTATAGGTGTAGACAAAACAGTCACTCCAGTAGTACATCCACCAAGAAAGATACCTATTGCAATCAAGGACAAAGTCAAGACAGAGTTGGATCGAATGACCGAGATGGGAGTTATTGTGAAACAGGAAGAACCTACAGAATGGGTTAACTCGATGGTCACAGTCATTAAACCGAATGGCAAAATTAGAATTTGTATTGACCCAAGAGACTTAAATAAAGCAATTTGTCGTGAACACTATCCTCTTAAAACAGTGGAGGAAGTTATTTCACAGATGCCAAATGCCAAAATATTCACCAAACTCGATGCCACTAGTGGATTCTGGCAACTTAGACTGGATGAGAAAAGCTCAAAATTATGCACGTTTAACACTCCATTTGGACGCTTTAGATTTACACGCTTACCTTTCGGCATCAAATCGGCTCCAGAAGTGTTCCAGAAAGTGATCTCGCAAATGGTCTTGGATATCGAGGGAGCAGAAGCCATTATTGATGACATCCTGGTGTGGGGATCCAATCAGAAAGAGCATGACGCAAGATTGAAGAGAGTGTTAGAGAGAGCAATGGAGTACAATCTCAAACTCAGCGCAGAAAAATGTGAATTTAGAAAATCGGAAGTCACATATGTTGGCCATAGACTCACAAGCAAAGGAGTCAAACCTGATCCAGAAAAAATCAGAGCTGTATGCAACATGGTAAAACCGACATGCTTGAAAGATCTACAAACATTTATGGGATTCATCCAATATCTCAGCAAATTCATGCCTCACTTGTCTACAGTCAGTGCACCCCTAAGAACACTGCTGGAGAAGAACACAGCATGGCACTGGGATGAAGAGAAGGAAACAAGCTTCCTTAAACTCAAGGATATGGCTACAAATACAACGTAGGATCTAGGTGATGCATGCTGTTCAATGACTTGACCAGGTTTCCATTTTCCCTCTGAAAATGGAAACCTGGTCAAGTCATTGAACAGCATGCATCACCTAGATCCTACGTTGTTCAGTCGTCAGATGGAAGGAAATTGCGTAGGAACCGAAGACACCTTCGCGCAACCAACTACCGTGCTGAGAATGCACCGCGAAATGATGGCATGCGAAATTGTGTGAATCCTGAAGTTTTGCGCGATAGCATTCAGTTACAGGACCGTTCGGACCACATTAATGAAAAAGATGCAAACATCACTGCTGAACCGAAAAACGTACCTGTTCCGTTTCAACCCCAAACCACGCGCTCAGGCAGGACCGTCAGACCACCAGCAAAATTCAATGACTATATTGAATGACTTATTGTGTTGCGTTAAATAGCTATTACATTTAAAAAATTAACAAAAACAATTAAAAACTGTAATTTAGAGTTTAGAAATTATGTAGTTTGTTTTTGCATGGAAATCTAGTCTTGCGTAATCTCTAGTCAATTTTTCATTACAAATGCATAATATTTTGCTTTTAATGGAAAGAGAGGGATGTCACATACTCAATTGTTTTCTATTTGAAATCCGGAAGTTATCCGTCTTTGGTTTTGTCTTTTATGTGTATGACTAACATGGCTGCCTCCGACAGGAGATCTAGGCATGCAGTCTGCGTATCAGTATTGGTTTGTTGGTGTCCCCACCCAATGAAATAAACGGAATGACTGCTCTAACGGGAGCATACTTATTGTTTGAAGTTCTATGTGTGCTTCCGGGGGTAAAATACCTTTGATGACTATCATACGAAATGAAAAGGGAGTGGCGGGTGCGGGAACCAGACTATGGGACACCTCCATATTGTGACGAACTTCTTATCGAAATAAACAATACCCCTTATAATTGTTATCTAACAGCGTAGCGCGATAGATTAGAACGTTCACCTCAAATCTGTAAGTCAAGTGCTCGAATACCACAGGACCTTAGCTAATTACAACATTAATATTGGGCAACACTGGGCGTTTTAAAATCAATTCGCCATACCATAACGAAATAAAGTATGGAAAACTAAATGAGAACAGCATAACTGATAAACTGAAATGAAGATTATAGTCCCCCGTATAGATCTGTCAACCCAAATTTTCCGTTTTACAGCTACGCCGTTTGTAGGGGACTTATAAAATAAACATTCTTTATCTTGCGTTGTATTTGCTCTGTTTTTCTTTTCACAAAGTGTTCTGAATAACAGGTATTTATTACAGCCATGAGAAGGTTAAAATAAAGGATAAACCTTTCCATGTGACCACGAGCATTTAATGTGCAGTGTGTGCGTGTGTGTGTTTAAGAAAGTGTTACGTGTAAATTGATTGAAACTTTTTGAAGTTGGTTATTTATATCGGATGACGGATTTAAACAATAAGTGTAATTTACAGAATGTCTGATAACTGCCGTGTGTCTGAGGCCCTGTACGTAGGTCTATGTGATTATATAGGGACACCGACAGAAGTGGCCATTAGGAGGGAGGTGATGGACATGAGGGAGATGATAATAAAACCTTTACAAATACATGAAGGCCAACGAGTGATGTACAGTGGTAGTTTAAGAGAAGGTTTTAGGTTTACATCTTCCGACGTAGACTTGATGTACTGGTGTACCAATCATAAAGTCATAACTGACTTATCACAGTCCAGTTTTTATGATCTGTCAAAACATTCCATTATTCTCATGGAGGACACTGATACACCACCGGGGTTTGCCAGACTACATCTTCTTGCGTCACCACGAATCATAACATTTGCATCATCTCTTGTTCGGTTTAATGACAGGATGTATCTATCAAATTCAAAGTGGAGAAAAATTATGTTGACATGGATTAAAGGTAAAAAATCATATAGCAGTATAAAATATCATGGTCCTTGTGCAAACAGTTTCATGGGATGTGTAGAATCTGACCACGTTCTTTGTTTGCATTGTTCCTATTGGCCAAAGTTAACCGAGGATTGGAGAAAAAGATGCGCTCTACATAACTGGCCCCCTAAGCACGTGCTTGAAGCCATTCTAAAACATGGCTGTCATTTAGTGCCAGTTGGAAGTAAAATTTTACCAAATGAAAATGAAGATGAATTAGAATGGAGAATGTCATTTTCTTTGGCGGAACAAAAACTTGTTTATTCCATGAACCATACTCAGTTTTTATGTTATGGACTTCTGAAAATATTCCTACAGGAAGTCGTCAATCGAGACATAGAAGAACCGTTTCTGTGTTCATATTTTGTGAAGACTACATTGTTTTGGCTCATACAAATAGGACATATCACATGGTATCCAAACGGCTTATTAAATTATTTCTGGAAATGTTTAAAATTTCTGTTAGAAAGTGTATATCGATGTGTGCTGTCAAACTTTTTTGTTCCACAGAACAACATGTTTGCCAGTAAATTAGCGACCGTCGAAGGCGTACGTCAATCAAGTCCCTTTCAGAAAAGATAAACGGATACTTCGAAACAGGTGTATTATGCTTGCTTCAAAGTCAGACACTTAGATCAATAGTAAAACCAGTTTTATGTAACAAATATTTGAGATTAGTTCCTCGTTTACGAACGTAGGGCATGTGATAAACAATGCAACATTAGATAAGTGTATCAACATGGAAATTCTCATGCGGCTAAATTTTCCTACAGATAGCATAGGAGAATACTGTACATATTATGTTCTTATTGAAATTTAAACATTCCATCGAACTGTAATCAAAAAGTGTAAAGATTAGACAAATTGATTTGCAGTTTTTTTAAAATGGCAGGTAGACTAGGTGATGTATCTCAATTTTTATATATTGCTACGACTTTTATAATCAAAAAAGATTTGAAAATATCACTGATTTTTGTCAAAAGAAATATTTCTCTTCTTAGAAATATATAGCAGGTCAATTTTTGAACAGGATGACAATAATTCAATTTTACTTCAATTAAAGCTTCAAAATGGCTTTTCTACAACCTTAAAACGATTGTTATAATTTGATTATGATGTACATGTACAATGCTCTTCCATCAACATAAGTATTTTAAGGTGTCTCATATCAACTCAATAAAATAGAAATAAGATTAAATAAAATAATGTAATTTTAACTGATTTTGATTTTAAGATATATTACAGAGTACATGTAGAGAATAGACTCATGAAACCTTCACGGAATCAAATAAAATGCCAATAGGTATAAACAATTTAATAATCACGATTTGTGGGTTTTTATTTTGCTTTGTTTACATTGTGTGGACATTATTCTAGACTTTGTAATACAAATAGGACAGAGGAATATCTAGCTACCTAACAATACGCTTTATTAAGGTCTTTCGTTTTCCAACGGAAGACCTTATTGTTTTCGTTCGGTTTCTTTTTCCCTATTATTATTATTTTTTTTCTTACAAAATTTGTGCAGGCGATTTCTCGAAAATGGCTCAGCCGATTTTCGTGAAACTTTCAGATCTAATAGATATTAATCCGAACTTAATATACATTTTTTTATTTTGATGACGTCATTTCCGTTCTTGAGAAAATGACGTTTTAACGATTTTCAGAGGGTCGGCTTGTCCAGGGATCTCCTCCTAAACGGTAAAAGATATTGAGTTCAAACTTTCAGGGATTGTAGACAAGAGATTGTAGATGTGCTATTTGGCGTTCATATTTGTCATGCTTAAAAGGCGTTTAAGCTCGCCTGGTCCCGAAAATTGAGACTAAAAAAACGTCGTAATTTTTACTGGTTTTCTTAGTTTGTCTCTTTTCTGAAAAATATTTTGTTAACACTTGTAATGCAAAAAAGATTAATTTTTACAAGACCTTTCATTTGATATCAAGAAAAAGGGGCTGGCCCCTCCAATTAAGGGACCAAAGGGCTCTAAAGTCTTTCATCTGTAGCCCTTTACTGAGTGATATTTTGTGAACAGTTATAGAAGCAAATATGTTTATCTTACAGTTATGTATCCAATGAATGTAATGATTTTATCACGTGTTACGTAATTGGGGGTTTTTAAGGGCCAAAAGTCCAGAATTTTGATCACCCATATCTCAGAAAGGAAAAATATTTTGAAATAAAGTATAGAAGTAAAGGATTTTTCAAAATTTCGTTAAAGGCCGAACATTTTTACCGGGTGGTAAATCTCAGGTGAGGGCGGGGCTTAATTATTAGAGGTGTGAAAGCCTCCGGGGCTTGCAGTCTACCTGTGGTCGTGAACGTTGCTAAGCGCTATACACAGGAAGCAAATTAATACACAGGAAATAAAGAATTAGTCAGAATTGGTCTTTGTTTAAATTATCTTATTGTTCTAATGACCATACGAAGGGATTTTATACGGAAATGGTCATTTGTCGTCCGAATTTTCTCTAAGCACACGTGTGTAAAGCACAATTGAAAAAATGCAGTAAAATAATTCTGCTATAATAGTATAACTCAGTACACTGTGTTTAGCACTTGACATTGTTTAAAAAGTTAATTTTAACAATTATAATAGTATAAGAAAACCATACGATCAGTAAGAATGTGGAATGTAAAGACAGCCATTATACGTCGACAATTAATGGAGTTCGTTTCCATGGAGTGACGTTTACATACACCAACTTCTTACCAGTAAATATAGCTTTTGTAGCATATTGTACGTTTGTTGTAAAAAGAAAATTTTATATATTTTGGAGCTGTCCATGCATTTTCGTTGAATTTATTAGGTCACACACATTCAACATAATTCAAATATAAATTGTGCGTATTTTCAATCACTGAATAACTATTTTTCATAATCAATTTTAATACCGGTAATGTTTAAAAATCAATTTTCATTTCCCCCCTTTAATTCATGACGGAAGATATCAAAGATAACGTTGTTAATTGCTAGTAAACAGAAATCAGCGGACCTGGCAAGATCACGCTCGGACGATCACGTCAATCAAACTGGGTGCTATTGTTTCAAACTTGATTGACAAGCGGCATCATTTTGAAGTTTGTACAGGTAAAAAAGGGGGCGTTTGTAAAATGTTCGGCCTTTAAATGGCCCCTATAAGGAGTTATGGGATCGGCCCCTAAAACGTTCTTTCCTATATATCTCAAGAACGGTAACAAATTTCTAAACACTTGTTGAACAAAATGTGTTGAGATTTAAATGACCTTTTATTTGATATCAAGAAAAAGGGGCTGGCCCCTCAAATTAGGGGACCAAAGGGCTCCAAAGTCTTTTATCTGTAGCCCTTTACTGAGGGATATTTTGTGAACAGTTATAGAAGCAAATATGTTTATCTTACAGCTATCTATCCAAGCAATGTAATGATTTTATCGTGTGTTACGTGATTAGGGGTTTTAAGGGGCCAAAAGTCCAGAATTTTGATCACCCATATCTCAAAAAGGAAATATATTTTGAAATAAAGTATAGAAGTAAAGATAGTCAAAATGATGTACTAAATAATATGCAATTTTCAAAATTTCGTTAAATGCAGTTAAGGGATCGCCCCCTGAAACGTTCTTTCCTATATATCACAAGAACGGTAACAAATCTCTTAACAATTGTTAAACAAAATGTGTTGAAATTTAAATGACCTTTTATTTGATATCAAGAAAAAGGGGCTGTCCCCTCAAATTAGGGGACCAAAGGGCTCTAAAGTCTTTCATCTGTAGCTATTTACTGAGGGATATTTTGTGAAAGGCTATAGAAGCAAATATGTTTATCTTACAATTATGTATCCAAGCAATGTAATGTCATGTGTTATGTAATGAGGGTTTTTTAGAGGTCAAGAGTCCAAAACTATGACCATCTATATCTCAAAAAGAAAAAATATTTTGAAATGCAGTTTAGAAGAAAAGATGCTAAAAATGATGTACTTAACAACATGCAATCTTCAAAATTTGGTTCAGCGGCTCCAATAAGGAGATAAGGGACCGGCCCCTAAAACTTTTTCTTCTAAGATATCTCAAGAACAGTGACGAATTCTAAACACTTGTTGAACAAAGCTCTTACACCTGTAACAAAATAGTATCTGGCCCCCTAGAATGTAGACCCTGTTTTTTTTATTCTAAATCATGTTTAACTGTTAAATAGGAAAATCAAGATAGAACAAATTCTAAAATCAGACGGAAGACCTCCTCGTTGCTCGCAACGAGATCGTGTCTAGTTTGTTTTACTGATTTGTAACAAAGAGTGGATGATTGAGTATATTTTTGTGATTTAATAAATAAAACCGGTAATGGATGATTTTTTGAGTTTCATGTTTATAATACTTTAATGAGAGTTTATATATTTTTTATGTTGAAATTAATTGAAAACATCCAAAGGGATCCAATGATACCCAATTTTATGTAAATATGAGGCCTAAGGGTTACATTGTTCACCTGAGTGACAATGTCGTTTTACAAAAGTAAATTGCTGTCTATTAGCCAGTACTATTCTAATTACAACTGCACGTTCACGCAAAAATTACAATTATTCAAAATCCATTCAATTTTTTTTTCCAAGCATCTCCATACTGATTTCTTCTTCATCAAATTTAAAAGGATTAAAACGGAAATTAATTGTGTCCCCTTCACGTACCAGAACACCTGAAAATACACATTTAAACCTTTCTTTGATACCAATGCCACAAGTTAAATGCTTTACTTTCCTCCAAATAAAATAAACTATAAACCATTTCATAACCGTTCAATGGGACAAAATTCTATTCATTAAGTTTGATGCACAAGTGGTAAATCATACCAGAACAATAAAAGATCCAAGTTGAAAATATGGAAACGCGCAATTTAAAGTGGGGTCAAACCGTTTGATGATAATGCAGTCCTAAGACATCTGTGATCAACGCCTTCTTAACACCGCGACATTGAATGTTTGAGACCAGCATTTCCACCAATCCTGAAGATATGATGCAAAGAAAACCAGTATCATGGTATTTACAGTTCAATAGCAAAAACAATTAAAGTTACCGTGAGAAAGGATGGTGGGCGGGTTTTTTGTTGGTTTGTTAATAATTTGTCCTACCAGATTTGGTCTTCTGCACATTAGAAAGGAAGTTATGACGTGTGAATTTTACTTTAAAAACCGAGTATGTGCAACCCAAATTGGCCCGGAACTGCAAATCGTGCCCCTGGGACAACTGCACACATTAAGAATGTATTGAATATGCCCTTTCATTGTCTGTTTTTTTTTAAATTCCTGTTAGAACTAGTGCCTTGTAAATTTTTATTTTGCAATGTCAAGTCTAAGGTCCGTTTGATACTAGGTCATCAGTTGATTACCCACAAGATCCATTTTGATCATATAAGTAGACAAAATCAAATCCTGCAATAAAACATCGCTATTAGTTGTGAAGTTTAAAAAAAAATCAACTGATAATTCAAAGCTTATATAGCTGATGTCTGCAATTCGCGTGACCCGTGTTAGATAACGCTGATAACACTCAATACAACGCAGGCATCCTTCCTCTAGACTGGTTCCCTGTCTATTTCAGACAAGCGCCCTTCCTTTAGTTTGGGAGCCTCTACTGTCATCATTGTCTGGAACGCCCTTCAGTAGGCTAACGATCTTCGGATCTATATACCGGTATATTTATTTATCTCAAAATGCATAGGAAGTCCAAACTGTATCTTTTTGAAGTACATTTTTTATTGCACTTAAAATGACCAATCTATACGGTGTACTCCCCCTGAGGATCGAAACAGGTCGCTACAGAGGAGAACCGGTGGAGGATAGAATATGTAACTTATGTGATCTTAACGAAATCGAAACTGAAAAGCACTTTTTATTACGTTGTCCATTCTTTAATAACCAGAGAAGTCATTTATTTTATAAAATAGGAAATAATTTAACTGTAAGTCAAAATAATACAAGTGACAGTATTCTGTTTGTTGACCTAATATGTAACTACCCCCGCCAAATCGCTTATTTTATCAATGAATTATACAATTTAAGACAGAAACACTTGACAAAGCCATCTTGCTCCCAAAACATGTACAATTTATTCACATTGTATTGAAAGTGACTTATAGGTCCGTTGGGCCGGGTGTATTGATGTTAAATTTGTAAGATGAATTTTGTAATAATGCTATATACAAATGTACACATGTCACTATAATAAATCATTTACTTACTTACTTACTATTTGACATGTGTACCGTTTATTCATCCTTAATCTTTCATTATCAAATAATTAACAGTTAATTTGAGTGACTTTTTCCAGGTGTGTAATTCCACCTTTAACAGCAAATGATCCCAACGGCACACCATACGTGTCGCAATTATAATCCCCAACGAACAGCAATGAAAAGAATTGTAAGGACCGCTCTCCGTCGCTCTCTGAGTACCAGCTCCCGTCATAGGGGGAAATACAACGAACCGCTGTCAGGGAACGATATGCCCCGGTCCGGGGGGATAGCCTCCATGATGCGTCTCCCCGTACAGACAGATTCCCAGGGTAAGAACGCGCACCTGTTTCTATTTATCTCGTGCACCGGTCACGTTCCGATTTGTGTAACTTACCGGGCACCTTCCCCTCGTTACAATGGGTCAGATAAGACAGCTTGCGCTGACCATGACCCAACATATAATCTAAGTTTGTTTGTAAATAATCATCAGGTTATGAGCTATAATCTTTAAACCATTAATTAAATCGATATCAGTTACGATATAGATAATAAAACCCTGGAATATATTTATTTTTGTTACAAATTATATAATATATCGAGTTTTATAAACACGTATCTTTATTGCATAAGATATCTACATTCTGAACAAATAGATAACATGAGCTGGACAGCTACGGCGGCCTATTTCAGCTTATGTTATAGACATTCCAACAACGACATGTATACATATGGTTTTTTTTTTTTTATATATTTACATTTACAATTAAGTAATTAACAGCTCCGTCATACTGATTGTCCATTAAAATGCAAAAAGACACACATGTATGGATCGTCCATATTTCATTTTCACTTTAAAGATTATTTTTCATAAGGACTTCTATTTCTGCTAAAATCCATATGAATTAACATAATTATAAGCAGTTGTAACATATGTACATGAATATAAACATATTACGCTACCCTCTAAGCAGGAGCACACATGTCACTATATATATTATAGTCATACAATATTCTAAACAAATATCATTCGTGCGTGTACATTCATAGCGGGAGAGACCATAGAAATCAACAAATCAATTGCTGGTGAAAAGTACTCGAACATTAGCTCCCAACGAAATGTTTTATCAGAATAAATGCATGCAAAGAGAATTGTTTCCTTTGACAAGGTTTGAAGGCTTGCTTTGTGGGAATTCCCATGGATATCGGAACGTCCAACCGGTCCGGAACCAGGCTAGGACCACGACAAATCCGGACCGAGTCGGCGCTGGTTCGGAGGACCAACATCGCGACAGGTAGGTTGTAAAATGAAGCCGCTGTAGTAAGGTGTAGAAATAAAGTTACGTTACTGAATAGCTGTAGAAAAAGCCATTAGCTTAGTGGTGATCTGTATATCAATAGGTGTAACTGAAAATAAAGCCGCTTCTAGTTAGCTGTTGAGAATTTGATCGCTGCTACTGAAAAGATGTAGAAATATATATCAATCTGATTAAAATCAGATCTTCGATGATATGTCGCTATATATCATAATTAGCTGTATAGAAATGGCTGCTATTGCATTGGCGGATCCAGAGGGGGGGTTCCGGGGGTCGGAACCCCCCCTTTCTCTGGGACATATGAATTTTTTGGAAAACGTTAAATGCCCATTTAAAGGCAATTTTTCCCATTTATAATAGAAATACCGTAATTATCTCAAATAAATGCTTTTAAAATTGCTTATTTAAAGAATTTCGTACTGCGTCCCATAATTTTGTTCTTATAGGAAAAAAACCTATCGATTTTTTATCGAAATAAAGTACATTGTTTTCCCCTTCAGCATCTGGTGTTTACTACACTGAGTAAACATGTGGAAAATTAAGAAAAATTATATAAAATAAGCATTATCGCTAAAAACACAGATTTATAATAGCATATACAATGCATTTTCTCCCCTATTTCTTTAAAAAAAATTGATTATAGTTCATACAGTTTTGAACTGACAAGCCATCGAGTAAAACGATGTTCAAGTACGAGTACACGCATTTGTTTTACTTTTAAAAGCCGCTTTCAAATGTATTAATTGTTTAGTTCATTAACTAAAGTAATTATAATAGATGAGTTTTACTTTGTTTCACACGAAAAATACAAAGAAAATTACATGTACATGACTCGCTTATGCGGGTAATGCTATTTTTCTGGAATGCTAGCTACTTTCATACCCAAATGAAACACAAAAGAAATAATTTTTTGTTTTGTTTCCAAGAATCGGAAATTCTGTTACAAAAATACCGTGTAAAGGAATTATATGAAAACCATTATGAACATGCCCAACTTTTGAAAACTTTTCTAAGAATGATCGCATCTGTACTAGTGCCGGATGATGTAGCGCACCTATTACGGGGGTCACGTCAAGTTCCCTGAGACGACAATTTTAATTGCTTTTACCATTGCACACGTACCATCTATTCAGCAGAAAAAATATTTCCATTCTTTTGTCATATCGTATCATTTAGACCTTTATTTAAGAGGGCAATCGATAGAAATCAAAATCGATAAATAGTTCAGAATTTAAAAACATCAAAGACAAAAAAATTACCAAAATATCCATTTTTATGATAGTTTGTCGTAATTAGTCTGAGTTATGTTTTGTTTCTTAGTGTTTCTTTTCTATCAAGCATAGACGCATTTTCTCATTGCTGGAGACTTGGGTTTCTCGAGGCTAGATATTATGCAAATCTTCCTTACCTAAACCAAAACGGCTAAACGCTCAATAATGCAGTGCACTCTGCTGTTGAAATAGATGTGAAATAGATAGTGATGAGATAAATGTTTTTTAAATACAGTTGTATACGCACGGAAAACGTGCAATTATTCCTTATTTATTGACAAATGATGAATTTTGCGCATATTGGTTTTCATCAAATGGAACCCCCCCTTTTCCAAATTGCTGGATCCGCCTCTGTATTGAAAAGCTGTAAAAATCCGCTACTGTAAAAATAGCCGCTAATTATTAGCTGTAGAAATAGCCGCTACTAATAAGCTTTTTAAAAATAAAAAATGAACGTTACTAGTTAGCAGCATAGATCAGATGCTACTGAAAAGCTGTTAAAAATAATTGCTAATGGTTATCTGTTTTAAATCGAGTTTTATTTTGTTTTTTTACGCACTTATGTGTATTTACGATACATATGTGCATTTATATGTATGTACATGACTTCAATTACACCTTCCATAATGCATGGCTTTTGTTAACAAACCATACCGTACACGTACATAAAAACTTTGGCAAGGGTTTAAAACATTGGTAGAATTTGGACAGAATATGTACACGGATGTATGGATCACCATCCAAACAAAGAGTTCAAACAAGAGTTTTCTCTCTTCCAGAGTAGGGATACTTTCCCATGTTATAATACATGTAATTATTATAGAGCTCTCGAAGCATCGATTACCGATTTACAGTGTCGTTCAATGAAGATGAACCTCATTTTTACTGGCATCGGAGGGGAGACCAAGGATGAGGATACGGAAGATAAGCTTCGCGCCTTTCTGTATTATGAGCTAGGCATCGACGAGCATATTCAATTCGGAAACGTCCACCGGTTTGGCAGATACGTCCGCGGTCAAGATAGACCGATTGTTGCCCGATTTCTCTACCAAAAAGACTTAATCGCTGTCAGGAGTAGGTCGCACAGGTTGCGCAATACGGGCTACGGAATCCGAGAACAATATCCCACCTCTATTGAGAGGCGTCGGAGGGAGCTATACCCCGCGATGCGGTATCATAGGAGCCGTGGCGACAATGTGAAGATGGTTCGAGATACGCTTTACGTCAACGGTCAGCGTTACGACCCCGAGACAGAGCCTACAGAGGATCCAACGTATTTTGGAAGTCACGTTGTGCCTGCGCCACCGATCGGCAATATGGACAAGGGTACACCTGAAGATCAACCCATGGAAGGCGAGGACCAGTTAATCGCGCAAGGTAGTACTGACGCGCCGACACCCACCCAGAGCTAGGGGGACGCTGAGGATAGACCACCGCTCCGAATCGTGTCATGGAACGTGAACAGAGGTCTGGAAAAGAAGTTAGGTGAACATGAGTTTTGTAAACTTCTTTCCTCGTATGACATTGTATTTTTATCAGAGTGTTGGGTAAACAGTGAGTCTACTTTAGACCTGTCTCATCTTACTCAAGTTTATGCGTCCTTTATGTACCCACGTACCAGAGGCAAAGGGGGTGGAATGGTAATTCTGGTAAGAGACGAACTACTAGCTCACTTTTCAGTTTGTAAATATGTTGGTGACAGTATGGTATGGGTAAAATTGTCAGGTATATATAAAAATGACGTTTATATTTGTTTTGTTTACATTGCACATGAAAACAGTGTATTCTATACTACTTATGATATTGACCTTTTTGACACTCTATTATGCGATATTGCGAAGTACAGTGATATGGGTGTTATCATATTAGCTGGAGATTTTAATAGTCGTGTGGGTGAATCAAAAGATTATGTTGAATATGATATTTTGGCTAACAATTTGTTAAATAACATGCCTGCATTCTTGTCATATGATAAGGATTATACTTGTTCACGTAGATCGGAAGACAAACATGTCAATAATTTTGGTCGTAAATTACTCGAATTATGTCGAGCCTCTGGTCTTAGAATATGTAATGGCAGGGTTTCCGGGGACACGCGGGGCAAATATACATTTTTTAATCATTTAGGTTCGAGTGTCATAGATTACGTTTTAGTTGGTAAGGATGATTTTGATGCCATCGAGAGTTTTACTGTTAAAGATTTTAATGAATGGTCAGACCACGCTCCAGCTGGTCTGACGACAATGGTATCATAAGCGATGCGCAGTTTGGGTTTAAGCCAGGTCATAGTACCACAGATGCCATTTTTGCACTTACTAGTTTAGTATCTTTATATTTGAAAAAGAAAAAGAAATTATATTGTTGATTACAGAAAAGCGTTTGATAGTGTGAATAGAAACAAGTTATTATACAAACTTGCTACAAATGGAGTCACGGGAAAGTTGTTAAGTATTATTAAGCATATTTATTGTGAGTTAAAATCATGTGTCAGATATAAGTCTGAACTGTCAAATTATTTTTCGTCAACAACTGGACTTATGCAAGGAGAGGCTTTGTCGCCTTTTCTTTTTTCATTATATATTAATGATTTTGAAATGGATCTTATTCGAAGTTGTTGTGAACCTGTTGACTTCAGAGACCTTTCGCTTTTTCTTTTAATGTATGCTGATGATACTGTGTTAATAGCTAATTCAAGGGAGAGTCTACAGGGTATGTTGAATCAATTGTATCAATTTAGTAATGATTGGAATATTGGTGTGAACACAGATAAAACAAAAATAGTTGTTTTTCGACATGCGGGTAGAATGTGTAAAAATGATTTTTGGACATATGACCAAAAGCATGTTGAGGTTGTTAATTGTTTCAATTATTTAGGAATCAATTTGAATTTTAATGGGAATTTTAATGTTACACAGAAAACAATTGCAATGCAGGGTAGGAAATGTATGTTTGGTATTTTAAAACTATGTAATGAAACTTATTTAAATATTGAGACTAAATTAAGCATTTTTGACACCTATGTATCTAGCGTTCTTAACTATGGCTCCGAGATATGGGGTTTTCATTCTGGTGATGAAATAGAACGAGTTCACACAAATTTTTGTAAAAGAATTTTGAAAGTTAAAAAATGTACGTCAAACTTTATGGTTTATTCAGAGTTAGGTCGTCTACCTATGAGTATTATACGTAAATTGCGTATCATTAAGTATTGGTTGAAATTGATTAAAACAGAAAATTGTATATTACGCAATGTATATGAGGAAATGGTCTCACAGTTGATACCAAATACATGGTGTTTTAATGTCAGAGAATTATTAGTATCTCTGGGTATGCATGAAGTCTGGCTTTCACAAAATGTGGCTAACACTAATGTTTTCTTAAAAATTGTAAAGCAGAGGTTGTCTGATTTTTTTATTCAGGAAAGAGACGCATTTTTCGAGTCATCCTCTAAATGTTTATTGTACAAGTATCTGCCTGACACTTTTTCGTTACAATTTTATTTGAGTAAAAATATTCCGGAAAACCTTGTTGTCCTTTTAACAAAATATAGACTGTCATCGCATATGCTTTTGGTAGAGCAAGGCCGTTATAATGGAACTGTCAGATCGATGCGTATCTGTAAATATTGTAATTTAGGTGAAGTCGAGGATGAATTCCATTTCATACTTATCTGTCCATTTTATAAAAGTCTACGGGTATTGTATTTAAAAAAATATTACTGGTCTCGTCCTTCAATGTTTAAGTTAGTTCAACTCCTTGCCATTCATAATCGCAAACAATTGTGCCATCTCGCAATGTTTCTGCGTGAGGCAGGTAAAAAACGGGATGTCGGATAACTAGTACATCCAACTGATGTATTATTACTATCACTATTATTATTAATATTACTATTATTATCATTATTATCATTATTATAATCATTTGATTTATTGATTTATAGGGTCTCTCCTCCTATGAATGTACATGTATGAATAATATTTTTTTAGAATATTGTTTAATGTCAATAGCGAACTGTTTGATTTTGATTGGATAGAGTGTAGCATTATATATTTATAATTATGTACATATGTTTCAACAGCTTATAATTCATTTGAATTTAGCCAATAAACAATACAATTATGTAAGGCAGGGACGTAGCATCGGGGGGGGGGGGGGGGAGGGGGGCTGCCACCCCCCCCTCCTTTTTGTCGCAGCAAAGATTTTTTGTTAAATTTACATATGAAGGTGTGAATTATGATTGAGTTGCCCCCTTCCCCACTTTTTGAAATGACAGAAATTGAAGTTATGGATATCAACTAAAGACTACCCCCCCCCCCCCCCCCCCGAACGGTTTAGGATTCATTAGGATTAATTCAAAATGATTCTGAGAAGTTCCTTTTATTTTTTTGCTTGTCAAGATTTTTTCGATGAGTCTGCCCCCCCCCCCCTTTCAAAAACGATGGCTCATGCTACGTGCCTGTAATGAAAGGTATATGTATGATATCAACCTTAGTATAGCAATAAACTTCTAAGGGCAAGGGCAAATGTCTCAGATGTCGTCGAGCTGTTTTATTTTTGCTGTGATTTTGGTCCTAAATCTTGTTTACTTGCCAAACTGTTGTGAGGGGAAAATAATTCACATACCGCGGAACGAGATAGTTTATCAAAGAATTTCTTGTAAAGATTATAATCGAATCTGGAAATATTGGAACAAAAAACTCACTGGTATTAAGTGATAAAATGCGTAGAAGAAATTAAGAATAAAATAACACATGTAAAATAATTGTTGAAAATTAAATAGAAACCCTCACAAAAAAGTATGAATATGGTAAACATCGTGCTGTATCGTGTGTTAGCGGTGCAAGGAGTAAGTATCATGGTGTGTACGTTTAGCACTAGTATACAAAATCTCATCTTCTCACTCAGAAAAGCTTCATTTTTACAATAAAATATCAAATTCTAACGAGTACAAGTTGCAAGTTTTCCTTGAAAAGGCATGAATGATCCCAGCTAACAAGATTAAGTGCAAATTCACCATTCATTGAAACAGGTAGATATTGTAAACCAATTATCCCTAAGGAAAAACGTTTAAGCTATGCTAGTAAATTATTGGTCGAAAATGAAAAACATTTTGTACTTTACTGTCCTAGGTATGACAATCTTCGATTTCATCATTGTTATATATTTTATGATAAATTATACTGTGGTATTGATCCTATAAAAGAAATTGTGTATCCATGTGATTATAATATACCAAAACGTCTATGTATCTACTTAGATAAATGCTTTATGCAGACAAAACAGTTCCGGGGACTATGAAGTATTGTATAAAACTGTCTACTCTTGCATGCTATAGCCTTTATGTATGCCAACATGGTGATGTCAATAAACCATTGAATTGAATACATTTAAGCTCCTCGTGCATACATCTTGCGTTCATCAACTGTACATCGCGATGCACATTAGATTTAACAAAGTCTGAGTAATGATCGACTGTTTATTTTGTTCTAGGGGCCTCGCCGTTTGACTCTTTCCAAGTAGCTGACGTCGGTGACGTGAACTTTAACCTTTACAATCTTCCTAAGGCGTGTGAGGACATCCGGGACTATTACCGGAAGTTGATTAGTAATGGCTGCATACCTCTAACAATGGGAGGGGACCACACAATTAGCTACCCCATCCTGCAGGCCATGAAGGTCAGACATGTGCACTCAATTAATAAATAACTATTGGATAGTCAAAATCTAACTGTTAGACTGATTAATAGTGAAGACAGACTAGAGATTTGAATATATATACACTATTGCACTAAATGCAGCGCTCAAAATATGATCTCGATTTCTAGACTTGGTCGATCCAGAAGCTTGATATTAAGGTACATGTAGTCAAAAATGACGTATTGTATTCTGATGCCGATTCTGATTGGTGATGTGGTAAAATGTCAAATACTTTGTCGTGCTTCCATTTCTGACAGATGACGTTAATTGTAAGTTAAAATGACCTAATATAAACATCCATTTTTACTGCCCTAAATGAGCTGCATCAGCGGAACTAATTTCTCTGATCTTTCCTTCCCCTTTTTAAAAGCGCTAAGCATAGCTTAGCGCTTTATTGTCGTTGGACTTCTGCTTCCGGTGCATCGAATAACCGCGCCCTATGAGCAGAAATATACATCATTTAAACTGGTTAGAGAACCAGCTTCAGGGGTTAACGCACATAATTGCACGGGCTATTGTTGCTCGGGCTACTGTGAATCTAAGTGCGGGGCTTACGTACATCACTGCAGGGGCTGCCACGAAGTGATAAGGAAATATGTTGCGCATACCGAAGCTGAAATATAGAAAATCAAATTGATTCTTCTTAACTAAACTTGCAAAAAGTGAATTTCCTTTAGAACCAAGTTAGGTTAGCGCTCTTTAGTACTATCATTACTTTGATTGTTATTGCTATCAACTGATTGGCATACGTGGTACAAACTCTCTTTAATTCGTTATTTGAACGGCTCATAATGATGTATTCATTGATAATGAGACGCTAATGACACCTGGTAATGTTTGAAGTGTTTTCTTGGTCCCCAGGAGAGGTACGGTCCCCTGGGAATGGTCCATATCGACGCCCACTCTGACACAAGCGACACGATGCTGGGGGAGAAGATTGCCCACGGGACGCCCTTCCGTCGGGCGGTGGAGGAGGGGTGCCTGGACCCCCACAGGGTCATTCAGATCGGACTCCGTGGGTCCACATATTCCGTGGAGGACTACGATTGGGCGAGGAACCAGGTAAAGGGAATTATGGGGAAAAGATGCCATAAAAATAATATTCAAGGAAGGGATATGAAGGTCGAAGCACATTTTACGTGTAACTTCGCAAGAATTTTTTTTTTAAATCAGAAAAACAAGAATTTTCGAAAAGCAAAACTAGTTTTTTCTCTTTATAATTTTAGAATCGATAGTTAATACATGTATAAATATTAAAACTAATTTCTTTATACTACTACGTCATACATATCGTCATATGTATACCGCGTATGCTGAATAATGTGGTTATGAAAGTCTTTGTCTAGAATGTTTACTTATATTTCAGGGATTTCGAGTGGTAATGGCGGAGGAGTGTTGGCACAAGTCCCTGGCCCCCCTGATGAGTGAGGTTCGTGATATGATGGGCGACAGACCGGTGTATATATCATTTGACATCGATGGACTCGACCCCGCCTTTGCACCGGGAACAGGTACCCCCGAGATAGGTGGGCTGACCTCGATACAGGGACTGGAGATCGTCCGGGGTTGCAGGGGACTGAACGTCGTCGGGGGTGATCTCGTGGAGGTTAGTCTACAAGACCCCTCCCCCTTCCGAAAAAAAAGGGGAAAAAAGACATCCCCCCCCCAAACCCCCCCCCAAAAAAAAAAAAAAACAAACAAACAAAACACAACAATACAATTCAACCACTAAACGATTTTGTATCCACAGTAGAAAAAAAGCATATTAGGCTGTCCAGGCACAAATAGATGGAAAGAGCAAAAGAGTTTTCTGAAAAAATGAAAACAATCATGTCGATGGCTCTGTAAAGAGCTACATATAACAGGTGGTTGTCTCGTTGTATGTCATTGGATGCCGAATTTTTGGTTAATGACGTCATCAGCTAGTATGAAAAACAATTGATAAATCAGTAATTTTTTTTTAACAGGTGTCCCCTTCTTATGATTTGAATGGAACGACCGCCTTGACGGGAGCCAACCTTTTGTTTGAGATGCTTTGTGTCCTACCTGGGGTCAAGTACCTCCGCTGACGTCATTCGAATGTCATCATGCATATCATGATCAGGCGTTGATTTCTCTTACGTATTGAATAACTATTTATTTAAACTGCCGGTGATTATAACATGTTCATCTGTTTAGAAATAAAAAATAAAAATCCCCCGTGGACGTGTTCCGTGTTTGCGCCTCTGTTTTACGGCTGATAACAAGCCCTGCCGACTGACACCATTTTAAGGTCACGTGAGGTCAATGGAAATATTTACTAGGGATGCTGGAGTAGCAATACAGGGATCGAGATTTCGAAATGCAATTGTAAAGTATATGTTTTGTGATTCTTTAGAAAATTGCTACCGGGCAGGCAAGGTAAAAATTTATTTTTATTATTGAAATATATAATGATTTGCAAAAACATGTAAATGCACAATAACGAGCGATAAAGGGATCGAAAACAAGCCTTATATTGGGCGTTCTCTGTTCTGTTGTTGAAACGTCTCTCTTTTTAAAAAGAAATTGATAAATTCTAAGGTCCCCATGGCCTTTCACTGGGTTTTGTTTTTTTGCCACATGTAATTTATAGATTTAACTCGGTGAAATCGAGGACGATAGAGCTAGGGAATTGTCTGTACATTGTGATAAATCCCGACCACGCAATCTTGTACAACCTTATCACGGGCAACGTTTTTATTTCTCGCAGTTTAGGAAAGAACTTCTAAACATTGTGGGGAAAAGTCTCGAGGTTGAAAGTAACAGAGAGAGAAACCACCTGTACTCAGACGGTGGGTTCGTGTATTGAATGAAATATATGTCTATGCATGGACCGATGAACTACTTAACGGAAACTAGGTAACGTTCTATGTGTGTATTTCACTACCTGGTTTGAATAATTCCGATACCTTCCAACCATTCAAGTCTGTAATTATATAAACTGACAAGCTATTTGACGACAGCTTGAGACGGTGATTTATTTACATTTCTGGAAAATGAATTCATGATTTAAAAGATTATCTTTGTGATATTCATTTCAGTGAATTGAATGGAAAATTGAATTTCTACACTCTTCAGTGCATATGAGATTCAATTCCATTGAGGTATGTATAAATAGGATAAAAATGCTGATTTTTTACCAGCAATACATCAAATGCAGTCACTGTTAAAGAATCCGAGCGAGCGCAGCATTGTTTTATGTTTTGTGTTGGAACTTTTTATTGTTGTTTAATTAGATTATCCAGCTGCAGAATTTGTGCTCAGAAATTCTTGATTAACAACATTTCAGGTAAGTTTGGGGGACTAACTCTACTTTATGTGTAAGGAAAAATAAGCTCAACAGGGTGTTTATGACGTAACATATATACTGTTATTACATTCAGTGCAATATTCTCACTAATAATAAAAAAAACTCAAAAAAGAGAATTAACAGTCAGGAATTAATTGAAGCATTCCCCCATTCGAAAAATGAGTAAGCTTAATCTCGTGCGCTCTCTCTCTCTCTCTCTCTCTCTCTCTCTCTCTCTCTCTCTCTCTCTCTCTCTCTCTCTGGTAAGTGGAATGTGTGGAGTTGTAGGGAGCATTGATAGAACGGGGGTGATATGGTGATGGGGGGGTGGGGGGGTTGAGAATACCTAAGGTTTCTGTGACATTAGACCGAGGTTTTGGTTGTGTGTAGATTAAATTTGTATTATATTCGTAAAAACGCCGGGTTACGCAGTTAGCGTTACTGATTATACTAAATTGGTCACGCAAAAAAAGATCATGACATTTGTTCACATTTAAACGGACGGATGTTGTAGTGTCAAATGGGAAAGTATTGAAGGATAAAAGAGTGAAGGGGATCATTAACTTGTAGGAATTCTAGAACGCCCCCTTAAAGCTCTTGGCAAGACCCGGTTGAAATATAGACAACGTGTATTAATATATACCGAAGTTTCTCAGCTCCCCTGACACGTAACACACAAATAAGACGGAACTTGACGCGAGAAATTCGCGTAAAATTCAAAAATAATGAACGCAAAAAGTTGCCAAACACGAGAGGTTTATACTACATAATGTCATTCACTGAAGCCTTGGGTAAGAATTAGAATTTGTTGAGGAGACACTTGATTGATGGCAATATTATTTCTTAACCCCCCTTTCCAACATACCAATTTTACCATGTCATATAAAGAATACATGTATATGGAAAAGTAGGGTAAAGTTTGTCATTCTCGAAAGCTTGTATGAAAACAGAGTTCTAAAAAAATTGTGAGAAAAAGAATTAAAGAAGGCGGTGTTTCACCTAATTCTTCGAGGAATATTAATAATAATCAATGACTTCTTTGTCACTGTTTTATAGCAAAGATTTATCTTTAATTTACATACAAAAAATTGAATTAACCCCCCACTTTTATGGGACCATGTAAAAAATTGCATTGAAAAAAAGGAAATAAACAGTGAAATTAAAGTTAAAGGTATACGTTAAATGCCCCCCCCCCCCCCCCTCCTCCTCCTCCCACAGATTAGTATTTTCTGGATTTTGAAAGGTCCCTCCTCTTTTGTTTTGTTTTGCTTGTCAAGATTTTTTTGGATAAGTCTGCCCCCCCCCCCCCCATCCCACTTTCAAAAACGAAAACGATGCTACGTGCTTGGAGTCTGTCTTATTAATTTTAATTGCTACCGCTTTATGGGGTTTATTCATATAGTATAGTTCCAGTTTCAATTCGATTACAAATACATTTTTTATAAGAAAGAGGTATACAGTACATATTTTATCACAATTAATTGCTATATACTAAAGATTCTACAATTGGGCGTGTTTCAAGCATTAAATTGTGTATCGCATATGTAAACGCTCATTCGACATATTACTATAAGCAGGCAATTGGAACCAGATTGTCTTTATCGCAATTTGACACATGATATCAACGAAACTAATTTAAAAAATAAAATATTTTTTTTTTACATCATATGCCTCTCAGTCTTCATAGATTATTAAAGATATGTACAGCGAAGTACATTGAAGCGTTTAATAGGCATTTACTCCAGAAGAGTTGTTACGTAATGTTTTGACTGACCTTTGTCCAATTAGATCGTAACATTAGAAGCTCGTGACTTAATATGAGAGAGAGAGAGAGATCTAGAGAGAAAGAGAGGGTTAACTGCATGGTTACATGTAAAGGAAACCGGATATCAGTTCCTTTGTACTTCGACTTTTATATATCATTTGCAGTTCGTATTTCCTCTGATGTAAACACAAGTCCGCGTGGTTTGCGAGCGATGTTTAAACATTTCCGATTGACATGTAAGTGTGTGCTGAAATATAGGTGTTAAAAATCGAGTACTTTAAGAGCTATTAAATAAATATAATGCAAAAAATATTTTTATACACAAGACCATTGAACTTCTTAGAGAAATGTCAGCCAGAACACAGCAGACGCGACGGCATGTAGGCTATCGAATGACACCATAACATTTGGGGGTCTGCCCAGTAGCCTGAAGGTTTAATAGTCTGAAGGCCCACTAGTCCGAAGTTCATTAGTCGAAAACTCAATGCAGAAAATGTTGTTAAGGTTAAAGTAACTAAAAACGTCAGGTTTAATTAATCAATTTCACCCTAACAGCTTAACAAGTTCTTGGAGGTTTAGAAAACAAAATACTACATTTTTTTATGATATAACGGTTAACGTTATACAGATGTGTTGGAAAGTTACAATATAAATGTTTAAAAATAAAATATTTTGGAATAAGAAATTTTATCGAGTATGATCTATTTGTAAGAACGTCAATTTTTTTTATGATAGATACAGATGTGTTGAAAATTAAGTTACAATAAAAATGTTTAAAAATAACATCTTTTGGGATTAGAACGATATTTTATCGAGTATGATCACTAAATCAAATTGAATCAAAACCTAATGTACTTATTCATGAGTTTGTGTCTCCCACCTGGAGTGAACGTTCACCTACAAAAGAAGGAGTATGGGGTTGTATACTTGTAGTAGGAAAGGAGGAATGAAAACTCTACTGGCCATTAACATTTCATTGTGAAACTTTCTCTAATTTGCTTTTTATCATATCAGTTTATGTAATACAATAGGGAGTTTTCATCAGTTTATGTAATACAATAGGGAGTTTTCATCAGTTTATGTAATACAATAGGGAGTTTTCATCAGCTTATGTAATACAATAGGGATTTTTCATCAACTAAGTTCGAACCATGCAGGACCTTCAGTTTATAAGAAACAAATACTCTACTGATTTGCTGAATGAGGTAAAAGGGTTAACCCATGAGCTAGTGCTACAGTAGGAGTGGGGCAATACTAAACCCATTATATACACTCACTATCACCGATAAATAAAAATGCCATTCTGTGGATCATTTACAGGACCTTTTGAACAAAGTCACCAAATGGTGACATACTTTGAATTTAACTCGCCATTTTCAAATTTTGGTCACCAGTAGGAACCCAATGTAGCATTGATATCTTTGCACATTTTCGCTTATTAAATATGCTAAAGAAGTGTATTGTTGAAAAAGATTTTATTTATTAGACTACCAGTATATACATCTGACAAAAAAATATAGAAAATATTTTCCATTTGTCCAATCATATTGGTCAGAAATCACACATCATACTCATTATTTTAGTATTTTCTGGCACTAGAAGTTTTCTTTTACTCTGAATCTTGGGAGACACTGCAACTAAATCTCCAAAATTGTAATATGTTGTTTTGAGTGGATTCATAACAACGATAATCTCACATGAAGTTCTTTTACATCGGTGTAACAAAATAATTTTTCCTCCTTGTTATGTCTCGCGAACGTTACTAAAAATGTTTGTCTCACACAGTTTTGCATATGAAACTTCCAATGGACGAAATCATTTTTTCGTATATACTAATGTATGCTAGAGACAAATCACGTTGTTTAAATAGTCCGCCATTTTGTTTATTTTGCAAGATTTTTGAACCTGGTGTAAAATGTTAAAAATTGAACCAAATGGATATTTTTGTTGCCAAATGGTGACTGGCTTTTCATTTAAATTGCAAAACCTGAATCAAAGTTGCAAATGCAACCTAATTTAGTTGCAACTTTGAGCCCTGATTAATATATAATATAATATAATATATTATATAAACAGGTGACTGTGAATGCACTTCAGCCTCTTATTATGAATAGATAGTTTAAAAAAACTTAAACATTGTGTGTTTCAGACAGGATGCTGCTTACACTGTGATGATCAAACCTTCCTGTGACCTGTAGCTGGTAGTCAGCTGTGTGCATTAATGGCCAGCCAAGTTTGTTAAGTCTTCTTAGGAGTCCTACAGAATCTCTCATCATGTCTGGGCCCCCTATCGACAGAGGCTGGGCAATATTGGTGCTTGTAGGTGCGTCATGGAAGATTCTATAAAATCTATGCTATCTAAAGCTGTTTGGCAGGTCATTACAAAATGTGGTTAAGAGTGAATCATGGTTGAAATGTATATGTTTATATCTAGTTTATCTGGAAAGAAAATTTATGTATTTTTTTATTAAAAAAAATTCTGAGACAACCTAAAGAAATTTGGCTTAAGAAACAGTGTATTTCTTGCTGAAGGTTTTAGTTCAAAGTTTATGCATTACAGGATTTTTCATCACTTCGTTCATCATGGTGGGAACAGCAAAATCCTATGGGATCCTAATGGGGGAGCTGATGAAACATTTTAAGATTTCTGCAGCCACTGGAGCGCTGGTCATGGGTGTTTCAGGGGCAGTGTACACCATTACAGGTAGCTGCCATAAATAGCCACCACAGTTCACACTGTACAGGTGGTCACCATTGGTCAATCATTACAAGTAATCTTAAGAGGTCATTTAGAAAAGATTAACATTACAAGGTCACTGAATACAGATAAACAACAGAGGTAACTTGGTACAGGTAACCTTCAGAGGTCACTTGGTACATGTAACCTTCAGAGGTCACTTAGTACAGGTAACCTTCAGAAGTCAATTAATTAAGGAATATTTTGAGTGTTGATTCCACAAATTCCTTTAAGACTTGTTTTGAATAGTTTTTTTGCAAACATATTTGGAAAAAAAAGCCCTGTATTGTTTTAAAAGTATTATTATAATGACTTTGTTCTGTCATTGCCTCTGAAACCCAGTCTTTGTGTTATAGTCATGCCAATACATGTACAAATTTTGTTCTGTGGTAGCTCCGATCTGCGTGGCGTGCGGTGAGGTGTTCTCCCAGAGGAAGGTGGTGATTGTTGGCAGCCTAATTGGATTCGTGATGGTGGGGCTATCCTCTCTGCTCGTTAGCATGGAGTACTTTATCTTCTTCTATGGTGTTGGCACAGGTAATGAGAATATTGAGGGAAAATATGATAAAAATATGAATTTATTAATAACCAAAAAAACAGAGCACATGATTATTTATACATGTATTACAGTATATACTTGTACACAGAGTAGCAATATCAAAAAATAAAAAAAATAATGAACAAAAATCCAGAACACATAAATATCATTTTTATTTTGAAGATTGAATTTCAAGAAAATATTATTAATCTGAGACATTTGTACCAGTATGTAAATAGAATCAATGTAATACCAATAATCATTTTACAAATACTTGAATTTTTCATATTTTAATTTCTAGGTCTAGCTAATGCTTGTTTCTTTGGCAATGGATTGGTTATGGTTGGAATGTATTTCAAGAAATGGAGATCCCTTGCAACTGGGCTGGCCTTGAGTGGAGCCAGTGTTGGGACCTTTGTTATACCTATCCTTCTGGAAGCTCTCCTAGAAACATTTTCTCTCTATGGTGCCATCCTGGTTATATCGGCCTTATACTTCAATGGCTGTGTCAGTGCTGCTCTCTATAGACCTTTTTCATTCTATACCAAGTGTGCTGAGAAAAAAAGTTCACCAGACTCTAAAAATGAACTTTTACCTCAAGGAGAGCCAAAAGTCAAGGAACCAACTGAACAGTCTGAAACAGAGAAAATTCAGACTGAGTCTGAGAAAAACACTGAGTACTCTCATGTAGAAAGTGAAGAGGAGGTCAAGAAAAGTCTTCTGGAATTAAACCAGACAGAAGACACAACGAGCAAACAACCTGCCCCAGCACCCAGTGGGCGGCCAGTCTGGAGGTTTGAACTTTGTGGACGAACCTTGACTCTCCCAGTGATTATCCAGTTCAATGTCCTAAAAATGCCAGTAGTTCTGTTCTTCACTGTGTTCAGCTTCTTTGTGTTCGTTGGTTACTTTAACTTCATCCTGTTCTTGCCGGTAGACGCTCTCTCCCGAGGGATCACCAAGTACGAGAAGGCTGTGCTGGTGTCGTACACGGGCATGGGGGACCTAGTGGGAAGGATACTGGTTGGTTTCCTTGGAGATCTGAAGCTCATCCAGCGCTACAAGATCCTGGCCATCAGCTGTATTCTGTGCGGGGCCAACATCATTCTGTTTGAGATAGCGGGCCAGGTGTACTGGTGGATGGCAATCCATGCTACTCTGTATGGGTTCTTTGGAGGCTGCTTTGTGGCTATCAACAGTATTGTGCTGATTGACATGGTGGGACTGAAACTGATGCCTAAAGCCTTGGGGGTGGTTCTACTGATTCAAGGGCTAGGGGCTGCCATTGGACAACCTTTAGAAGGTAAATTGATATTATTTCTGTGTCATCAAACGTTATCTTAGTTCTTTTTATTAATAGAGGTAAGAAAGCAGTCTTTGTGTTTTCATCCCTTCTGAAACAGTTATGAGCTAATGATAAAAAAGAAGTAAATACATGTACATTTTAACTTCATTATAAAATCTCATATAAATGTAATGATCATATTATAAATTTCTTCTACTATAGATAAGCCTTCAGCCCTTTTGTTTTTATATCTGTAACAGGTAAGATTCGGGATGTAACCCAAACCTATACCTCCCTGAACATCATCAACACCGTCCTAATGGTCGGCGCGGGCATGTTTCTTTTCCTGTACCCTCTGGTCAAGCGGTTCCAGGACAAGCCCCCAAGGAAAGAAGAAAGCCTGCAGGTTCAAGTTCCAGAGGAAGCATGAAGATTAATACTGATAATAGACATCAGTTTTCTGAAAGGTTTTCTGGCACAGAACTGGAATTGTTATGCTTTTTTTTTTCATTGAGAGCTGTTCTTTTCTTTGAGTGCTTTTTACGTAGCTTTGTTAGCCTAATATGGCTTTTTGAGTGTTGTTTGGATTATAAAGGACGATTGTGTGTTTGTGTTTGGGAGGGAGTAATAATGAGTTTCTGAAAGTCTATAAAAATCAGGGTAACTTACTGTAACATATTGTTTATTGATCATTTACATGTTTTTGAAAATAATTAAATGATTTTTTTAAACCTACTGTATTTTGAGCCAATGTTTATTTGAAGACAATCAAATTCAGGTTTTCACCATGTATATCCTTACAGTTTTTGGAGTTTTAAGAGCTAGTGCCATGAACTATTCAAACTGTATGAAATCAATTATTTTTTTTTTGTAAGAGAGTTATAAGGAACATTTGTGTACCTCTTAGTCGGGAATATTTGTAATGAAACTTCAATCCTGTAAAACTGTCTTTGTGTAACACTAACATGTTTTCAGTGGATGAAATAAAATTGTTACAGGGTGTATGTGTAAAAATTGGTCAGCAAAACTTACTAGTATGGAGGTCAGATGTAAAGAAATCTCAGCTGTAAGCCATAGGAAGCATAATCTCTCGTATCTAAAAAAATTTTAACATGGACACAAAGAATATCAGTTATCATGTATTAAAATTCAGGTCCTTCTGAACTTCTTTATAAGAAATTGTCATATTCTTGTTATATACTTTGTCATAATGCAGTCTCTGTAGTCGGGATTACCCTTCTATTTATTTATTGTGAGCTGCAGGTGCCCTACAAATGGACAAATGTAGACCAGATGGAAATTTAAATCTAGCTGCACATACTCTGTGCTACTGTTGTAAGGATGGATTTTTGTCTTTTATAACATTGTACTGTTTAAACATATTGTTGTATTGTACATTGTTCAAATGATAAAGGATTTTTTTAAAAATTTTACTTTGAGTTAGTGCATATGGACGGTTTTTTGCCTGTTGTTGATATTAGTTAATGTGACTTTTGTCATATTTTACACTGGACTGATGATGAAGAATATGGAATCGATTTGATTTTACTTTGTGCTTCAGTATTAATGATATTTTTCCCCTTGTTTTAAGAAATAGTCACTAGTAAGACTTTTATCACTGTATAAATGTATTTAACTTTGTGCTGTTGATGGAGCGATTTTTTTAAATTTTAATTTACGCTACTGCATTTATTGGGACATTTTTTTTATATGTTCTTTTTTTTTAAAGATTGAAGACACTAAATTTTTTATTATTCCATTATTTAATATTGTAGGGCGAGTTGGTATATTTGGGTTGGAGTTTGTGATTGATAGTGATGCTCAGGTGAGCAATACAGTATTGGGACCTCATTTCATTATCATTATGATGTCATACAAGTATGTACAATGTACTACTTAAAGGACAGTTTTGTCATACTGACACTTATATTTGGCACAGACATGTATAATTGTGAAGTTTATTCAAATAATAGGAAAGAGTCACAAATGTTTCACCAAGTTTTAAGACCTCCTCAGACCTTGTATGTTGACTGACTGAATCTTTTTTTTCGATTTTTGATTTTTACATCTCTTCTGAACTATTTTAATTCTTTTCCATAAGTTAGCAGTTATGCTAGAAAATAGTTTTGGAACCCTTTTTATCAATATATAACTAGTCTTCTGAATTGTATTCCCAGAGAACACTCATATAGTTTATCTGCACAGCAAAGTACAGTCATGCCTTATTAATCTTGAACTCAAAGGGGCCAAGAAGTGTGTGTGTCCAGCTTGCTTCCTTATAACCATTGTATTATAATTTAAGGCATCAATAAATGTTCAAGATAGTTCTGGTATATTCCACAATGCTGATCTGACAATTGTGATTTATGTTAGAAAGTAAGTTTGGCATTTTTTTGTTCATATTTAATTGTTAAGTATGGTATTTTAACTGTTTAAGCACTGCCAGATCTTAGTGAGAAGCACAAATAAGTGTTCCCTATCCATAATTCTTAAGTGCAGACATTATTTTCTTAACTGCAGAACTATAGTTCTTTAGAAATTAGTAGTTACAAGTATCCTTCATTTATCAAACATGGTGTATTTGACGCGTCACAGTTCTCTAGGTACAGTAAAACACGCTTATAACGAAGTCCCAGGGACGGCCAATTTAACTTCATTATAAGCGTAGTTCCTTATATCCGTCAAGTTTACAACATGAAATAGAGACTTGGGGAATGAAATTCACTTCGCTGTAAGCGTCAATTCATTATAAGCGTGTTCACTATAACCGTGTTTTACTGTACCCATTTTCCAGGCTGCTGGTTTCGTCCTTGAGTGTACTATGTATAACCATCTTGTTGTCCAGCAGTTACTGTAATGCTGTTTCCTACAGTATTATTTCTCCTCTTCATCTGTGTCGTTCTTTATAAACTCTTTTATTACATAGTGCCATTTCTTACATGAGACTAGGGTTCATCCGTAGATAGGGGAAGCTAACCCCCCCCCCCCTTCAAAATTCAAATTTTTTTTAATTACTTACTAATAAAATTACCAAAAATATGCCTCAGACCCCCCTGGAAAACTCAAATAACCGTCAGACTTCACCCCCTGGACAAATTTTCTGGATTTGCAGAGCTTAGGTTTTATGATTTTCAAAAGGAAATTAAATTGGGATTGAAATCCACACAATTTCGATAAATCACTGTGTAGCAATGCCAAAAATCACCCTGTTATAAAGGAACAAGAGTCTATCATCCCAGTGAAAACAGGTTCATTAATTGTACCTCAATAAAATATTTTTGAGATTATTTTTTCAAAACGCCCTTGTATTTTTGTATGCATAATAATAAAAGTTAAAATGTATATTCCTCTGTTGTTTATCTTTTTACTGCAACAACTGTTGGCTGGCCAGTTAAAGGCCGGACATTTTTACCAGTTGGTAAATCTCAGTGAGGGCGGGGCTTAATTTTTACAGGCTTGAATGCCTCCAGGGCTTGAAGTCTACACGCGGTCGTGAATGCTGCTAATTCCTATGCACAGGAAATGATTCTATACACAGACAATACTTGAGCTGCTAAAATTTACCTGTGTGGCTCATACATTGCATGTTGAAAAATAAAGAATAATACACATGTATATAGAAATTAATAATTATTTTGATACCAGAAGAGGACAGCTGGTTCAAATCTGCAGGATTGACTGATGTCGTACACCCAAGGCATGTTCAGCAAAGCGAGTGCTTGTGGGCAGGTACAGGGAATTTTGGCGAGTGTTCGTGAGCACCTGCTCTAATGGAACATGCCTCTGTCTTTCCAATCATCAGGATACCTGACCAAAATAAGGAATTATAGCATTGTAAACTGTAAGTTTACTATCCACCTGGTGAGGAACTTATGCTTGGAACCAGCTGTACTTGAGAGAGAGAGTTCTAATGTGGTTGCTTATCTGGAAATGTTTGTTAAACAACTGTCTACACCTCTCATGATTTTATGCAAATATTTTAAAACTTCTCATTTAATTAGGAATCTACAGTAGTGTACCCCAAACAGACTTTTATCCAATCTACCTACATTCAGTGACTGGATTACAAGATATTGAATATACTGTTGTAGTTGGGGCTATATGGACTGTGGATATCAGCCTGAGTTGCTCAGTGGTAGAGCTCCCGACTAGAGTTGCAGTGGTCCCAGGTTTGATTCCCCGTCCAGTCATATGTTTTCAATGTATGTACATTTATATGCTCATTTCTCCTTTCCTACAACAGATGGTGCCGTGGCCTTCCTTGTTCAGGCAATATAAATATTATGTAATATAATGCAAGTCCTGACAAGGTGAACTTGTGTCTTCAGGGTCGAAGACTTTTTAAAGAGAGAGTAATGTGGTAGTTGGGGCTATACGGACCGTAGATATCGGCCTTGATAGCTTGGTGTAGATCTCCTGACTAGAGTTGCAGGGTCACGGGTTCAATTCCCAGTCCAGTCCAATGCACATCTGTGTGTGTTTGTTTTGATAAAAGATGTAGAAATTTATAACCATGCAATCTTTTCTGAATAAAGTAATATTTATTGAATAACAAAATGGCAGATATAAAAGAATTAATGCATTCATTAACAACGAAATACAAAAATTGGTCAGTCTTTTAAATATAAGTGAGATTGAGACTTGTTAAACAATTCATAAATATTACCCATGACTCATCTTACAAATGTTAATCAGCAGAATTAATGACAAATGTGTACAAAGTTAGAGTCTTAACAAATTGTAATGTATGTAAAAATTTATGTATAATTATTAATTGATATGATCCAATCACAGTCATTCTTTCATCTTGAGGAAGGCCTCTGCCTTCCCTGTTAACCATGCCTGCTACTGGACAGAGTGTGTGCTCATGGACCTGACACAAATCCCATCTCCTCTAACAGGCTCTTTGGTTCCTCAGATTCCTGAAACATAAACAAAGTTCATTGTAAAACAAAATATGCATCCACATTAAAATTAATTGATGCAACACAGATGTTTTTTAATTTCCTTGGATCAATAATTGGGCTTATTAGAATGATTTCATTACTTAGTCCTGTTTTTGCAATTCCATTCTGAATTTATATTAGATGCAAACACATCACATATTTCTTATGTAATATAATAAAGAAACATAAATGCAACTAAACATAGTAAAATACTTCTATAGTTTCACAAAACCAGCTTGTCCTTCATAGTTTTTTTAATGATAACTGGCTCATGAATAATGCATTACTAAAAATCTAAAATTGACATACTTTCCCCTTGCATATAGAGATGTCCCCATCAGAACATGTTTTGGCGTCTGAAGTCATTCAATCTCAGATGGCATAGGTAGTATACATCTTGATTTTAGTTGTGGAGTATTTTTTACTTTAAGGGGAAATTACACATACTAGAACTACTTCACCTTGGTTCAAAAACAGTAGTTTTAAAAAAAAACTTAAATTGATTTTAAATTACCAGGTATATAATATTTCACAGGATGGGCAGATCATCATTTAACTGCACTAGAGTAAAGTTGAAACATATACTGTGGTTTCATCAATATTCGTTGAATACCAATTTTCGTGGATTTCGTTGTTTAGTTGACCCAACAAAATTGAATGTTCGTTGAAGTGCAATTTTAATTAGCATTTTGTATTGATAGGGTCATTGGCCACGAATTTACTTATCCTTGAAACTGTGATTTTCCCTTCATCCACGAAAATTGATGCCCTTGAATATCAATAAAACCACAGTAACTCAATCCCTCATACATTTTTCACAAGGTGCAGAGGATTACGTTAGACAGATTGAATCAAAGTAATCAACTTTTTGTTGAATTGTTATTGATATCTTTGGTATGATTGCATGAATGAGTGCGACTTAACATGAACTTACATCTTCGGTATAGATGAATGGATTGGTAAATGGAAGATTTATTTTAATAATGATTTAAGAACAGTGTGTGCAAAATATTCTGGAAAATAACTTATGGATACCCAATATTTGGTCAGTTTGCTGTTGAATCCTCAATAAAATTAGACAACTTCATAAAATTCAAAACACCATTTGACAACAAATTTCATCCTTTAATGGATATTTTCACAATACTTTTTTGTTCTTAATAGCATGTAAAGTAGCAGAATACATATTGGATTCAAATGACATGGATTTCAGTAAAATGAATACAGAGTATTAATACCTTTATATAGGCTTCATTCCAATTTATTTCTCTACTTCATGCAGATTGGAGTACACATGCAAACATACAGTCCAGCTGTATAAGGAGGCTATAGTAACTTGTTTATTTTTGACCTTGAATCATTTATAGAACTTGGCAGAGGCACCTGGCGTTTTATATTTTTGCCATTAATACTATAGAAGAACATACATGTATATTCATTGGGTTAAAATTTCATTGATTTTTAAACCAAATAAAATTTTGTTGGGATTTTATGTCATATCATAATCTCTAAAATATTATTATATCACATATCAACTCCGTATTTATGAGTATTTGGGTTCGAAATTTGTCATGGATTTAAATTCATTGAACAAAAATAACGAAATTAAATCCTCAACGAATATTTCTGCTTCTACAGTATATAACATAGACAGCATACATTTTTCATAATGATAAATTTTCTTTATTAATTTCAGGTGCCTGTGTCTCTTGATTGTTATAAGCTGCCCAGAACCAATGCATGTTTACAGAATATAATTATTTGCTGTTCAATTGAAAAAAGCCTCAATCAAACAACTGTTGTCAGGAGACAATTTGTGACTGGTGCTCCGTGAAGTACTAAAGTTGGTTTACAGTACTTATGTTTATAACTTTACAGCCTCCATGCACAGACAGACCAACGAGTATTTACATTGGTACTCCAAGTGAGAGAATTCTAACATATGTGATATATATCTATGTACCATGCATCTAACATGTTTGATAAGACATGACCTCAAAATATATGATATACATACATTGTCAATATGTATCAATTCATTCAATTGTCTAAACAAGTGAAAACTTGAAATGTGAAAAAAAAACCTTCTAGTCTTAAATTATCTAACTCATCATATACTTCTAGGGCATTGACATCAAATGATACTAAAGAAACACAACATAAATTCCATAAGGAAAAAAAAATTCCCAACTCTGACAATAATGATTTAACAAATAAAAATTGACTCCCAAAAAGATCATTGTCATGGTATAGAAATATCCTTCAACAAGAGCCAGCACTAAATGAGAATACCTTGAAAATAAGACAACACACAAATAGCCTGGCACAATAATGAGACCTCCCAAGCACTATGCATTTTATTTACAGTCAAATACCTGGTAAAATGCTTAATAGCAAAAGGCATTACAATTGTTTTGCTTCACAGAATTATTTTTTTACATGGCACTAGTAAGCATTCTCCTTATTGATATTTTTGATAACAATTCATTACTAATTAAAACACAGCTACACAAATTCACAGGTCAGGGAGTGGGTCAAGGTTGAATATGTAGTACAAGGTCAAACCAAAGCAGGCAATGTTAGTACAGTGTCCAAAACCGTTAATTTTTTCTCCTCGCTCCTCCTGACTACCATGTGCCATGCGCATGCAGCCGCCAAATCAACCGAGACCATGGTCCTCAAAGAATCCCTGAGGAGTCTCTTCCTGAGGACAAAAGGAGGACATATCATATATAACATGTTGATACATTAATAAATGTACTTGTACTGCAGTGAGAGCAAATGAGAGGATGTGTGAAATAATGGTCAGTTATATGCTGTATTTAAAGGACAAAAGGAGGACAACATATGGAACATGTTGATATGTTATACAGCATTGAGGGCATAAAAGGAGGACATCATATACTAATATAATATTATGTTGATATACCAATACAGCATTGAGGGCAATAAAGGAGGACATCGTATATTATAACTTGTTGATATACCAATACAGCATTGAGGGCAATAAAAGAGGACATCATATTTTATAATATGTTGATATATTAATACCGCATTGAGGGCAATAAAGGAGGATATCAAATACTGTATTATGTTGATATATTAAAGAAACATTGAGGGCATAAGATGAGGACATAATATTACATGTGGATCTATTTATACAGCATTGAGGGTATAAAAGGAGGCCATTGTATATTATAACATGTTGATGTATTAATACATGCACATATACACCACTGAGGGCAATAAAGGAGGACATCATATATTATACATGTAACATGTTGCACTGAGGGCAAAAGAGTTGATGTGTGATGTATGTTGAATTCAATATGATGAAAGGAAGGTCAAATAACGAAGTAACCATCTGCATGTTGTTTTAAAGAATACCTATACCGGTACATATGTAGTATAATCAAAATTTTAATCAAGTTTGTAACGAAGTAACCATCTGCATGTTGTTTTATAGAAAACCTAGATACATATGTAGTATAATGTAAGTAAACATTTAAGCATTATATAAACAATTATCAGATTCATCAAACTATAACTGCTTAATATCATTACATGTATCATAGAATGAGTCATTGATATCATTTCAATACATCTATTCTATGGGGTAACCATTGTCAGAAATCCACGGTCAATCTTACATAGAAAACAATTTAATTTACACTTTATAGACTGCTTGCTGACTGTTGGTCAACTCACTGAATATTTCTTGTGCTCATGAATTATTCACAGTCTGATCTGATTGGCTCCTTCACATATTCCTGAAGGAAATTTTACTAACCTTGTTAATGTTCATGCATATGTCTCTAGACAACAGCGTTTAAAAGGCATGATCTTAATTGATACACCAACTAGAAACTAGAGAGTCAATTGTGGATTGAGAATGATAATGGCATTAATGGACAACGATAAATGTTCGTAAAGTCGACCCCCAGTCAGGAAGCAAATGTGAGATTGACCATAGGTTTCTGATAATTTGGGGTACGTAACATACTTTTGTTACACTGAGTGAAACCATGCAGTCCCATTTTTTTTAATAATATCTATTATAGGTATGGAAAAATGTAGCAATGTGGCTGTTGAAGCATTATTAAAGCCACTGTATATATAGGATAAACGGGCATCATGTGTAATAATGTAATCAACTTCATTACAGCACTGAGTAGTTGATTACTGAAAGAATTGAAAAGGACTTTTTATGACTAAAAAAACTTTAATATAATAGTTAACAATGTATATTACAAATGCATATTTTAATGAAATGTTTAATTGTCAAACCAGCAATGGGTGCACTTCTATTCTTAAGTTTGAAACATAATTGTAGAACTTGAGACGGAATATTAAACTGACCATATGTGATACATGAACAAGCAATTGGTAGGCAATATATAACACATTATCTGTGCATGACATATATGACGGTTTTTCTCCTTTGAATGTGTTCCATGTTAGTTTTACATAATGCACACGTGCAAAAAATTAGTATCAGGCATTAGAATTTTTTGTTATCATCGATCATCATAACAAACAGCTAGGAAGAGGAATAAGTAAAGTTTTGTTTTGTCAACAATTTGTTTAAATAAGTTTGACCTCAAATCTGATGATTTATGGGAAAATAGTATTCAAAACATCCAAAACATTCAAACTGTATAATAAATTAATGCCATCCCCCATTTCCAACTCACGTTTATTTCCATGAATTATTTATTATTTCTTGTAATCTAACATTTAAAATACTTGATTGTCAATTTGACTCCCTTACTGCTTTAATCATACATGTATTAACATCCTATAAAATTATTATACATAATTAAGCCCTACTGCTATTTGGTCGGTGCCTTTGGAGGAAGACTTCAAAATGTATTTGATTTTGTTTTATAAGTACAGCTAAATAAAGTACATTTTATTCAATATAAAATAATTTTTAAGATTCTCATCCCCCACATGCCTCTGAAAGTGGCCCACCCATATGTATTTTATTTTATTTTTTTAAAAATTGCATGGAAAATTTTTTTTCAGTGAAAAAAAATTGGGCTCTATATACCAAAAATTCCAAACCTTTAATGGCTGCTTGACATGTTGATTATAGTGGTTTGATCCCAATCATGTTCGTTATCATAAGAATGCAAATGTCTTCATGCATTAACAGGTGAAATAAAACAAAATTAAAAGATTACAAATTGGTTTGTGTACTCATGTAAGCATTTACTATTTAAAAAAAATTGAGCAGTTGTTTCAAGCACATAAACTGCGAAATGGATATTTAAAAAATTAAAAATAAAATCTACCAACCCATCTCATATTTTTGCAAATCAGGATGAGAATCTATAAATATTTATTTTATGTGGCCTTACATTATTCAAAACATATTTCTTTTTTCTATTACAAAAATGATGACTTTGATTATCAAAAAAGAGAGAAGGAAAAACCAAAGCAAACAACAACAAAAAACAAACAGAAACATACAGACTCAATACATCTAACAAAACATCTAACAAAACATCTAACAAAACATAAAGAGAAGTAGCATACACTCGTATAGGTACTCATTCCTGTAAGATATCCATGTAGATACATGTACTATGAAACTACTAATATATACCTCATCTCTACATAATTGTCTGTTCTTAAACACTCTTTCAGAAATAAAGTGAATGCTTCACATACGGGTAAATGAATAAACAAATTGCCAAGCGTTATACAGAGATAATTGAGCAGTACCTCAAGCACGGACATGCACCAGAGAATGGTTAGTGAGAAAAGATGGAGACAATATGCAAACAACACAGATCAAATCACGGCCCCTGTAAATTCTTCAAGAAATCTGGCATACTTTAGGGAGCACCTGTTACTAGGGTCACTGGCCTACTTAAGGCCGTTTATATAATAATTATACAACAGTACACCACCTGCCAATGGCATACACCTAGAGTGACACACAGTACTGGCACTAGACAGGGCAAAAGGACGCCACTATCATGCAAAAGACTGCAGGAAAAAGAGACGAAGAGTAAAATTCTACCGTTACGTCCCGCCGTTAGTAAAGACCGTGCTCTTTGAGGGCCGTTTCAAAAGCCTCATCCTTCAGAAATAATAAAACAAAGGTCAATCATTGGCATGTTGAGCTTCTAAGGTGTATGAACTCTTCACTAACAAAGACTCTATCATCTTCATTAGTTTAAGAAACTTCTATCATTAATGACATCTAAACTGTACAAGGTGTTTTGTCTGTTGAAAAATTGTCCATCATTCTACAGTCTAATCAAATCTTATAACCAATGTTTAGTAAATGCATTTGAGAAACCACATGATTTTGCAAACACATTGCATAGCATCATTTGACAAGTCATTCTGGAACTTGACAATTTTGTAAAAGAATTTCTTTCTTTTACACCCAAAACTGACAAAAACAGCTAGGTACCTAAAACTGAACTTGTTAAAGACGTCCTGTTATAAATTATAAAATAATCAAAATACCTGATTACAACTTAAACTGGTTAAGGCTATAATTATTACATCCCAGCCATACAGTGAGGTGTATACTTCCAGTTACTGGTATTACAATATTTGTGGCATTAACCATACAATATGGTATAGGTTTTACAATAGTAGAGGCATTAACCATACAATATGGCATACCGGTAGGTTTCCAAGTTACAATTGTTCTACATATTGATGATCTAACAATAGACAGGTCACATGACAATAAATCAATCTCTACCCATTTTCAGCTGAGGAGAAATATTTTTTGAAGGTCTGAAAATGTATTTTGTCATGTGCTCTGTCAAAATGATTGTTATAAACTGCATTGATTCCTGACTATCAGTTTCATGTATGTAAAGATAAAATGATATCATGGCCACTTACCCTCCTCAATAAATTCATCAACCTTAGAAAAATGGGTTCGATATTTAAAATCAATGCAGAGTGTAATGTTAACAAGGAAAAAATGGTACTGTTCTACTCTTATGACAATTAGTCTAAGGATCTTTTGATTTATCATAGGTTTAAATTTCTTTTTCCTGCAGTCTCATGTAGAAAACCCCCATTTCTATAAAATCAAAATCACATTCTGTTTCAATAATCACCATTTAAATTTAATCCAAACTTCCATCATATAATGTAAATGTATCAATAAAAGAAGTTCATCAACAACGTAAAAGCTGCTTGTTTTAAGTTTTTGTGAATTAAGTACCGTATTTAATAATTTTTCAATGAAACCAATCCCCTGAGAAAGTTAGAAATTTTACCAAATATCACACAGACCTTACAGGGTTTTTTTCCAAAACATTTGCTGTATTTCAAAAATGTAAAGAAATAAAACTAGGATTTGAAGATTTATCCACATTCTGTTACCATTCTCAATGTTCCGTGAATTCCTCTGAGTAAGTTTTGTTTATGTAAACCTATTTTGTGCATCATTTTATTCACCAAAATTTTGCTTAAACATGTGGTAAAAACTACTAACATCTAAAATATAGCTCCTGTTATAGAGTTCCTTAGAATATACCGGCACTTAAACAACTGAACGAAGTAATTTAACAATAAATACAATATTTGAAAATGATCTACGAACAACTATCAGTACACGTAAAGCATTGCTGGTGCTATTGAACGGGGGTGAGTGTCTAGCATCTACCAAAACCAGGGATATATGGGCAATTACTGTAAACATATTACATTTAGCTCTGTATTCTATTTAGCGGTTTTAGCATAAGGCCAGTTCAGCTAAATCAAGTCGGTACATTGCTAAATGTCATGCATATATGTAAATTTATAGGTAAATCAAGAATGCGCTAAATAAAATCTACACTAAACTGCTTAAAAAATCAAATTCCGCAAAATACCATACAAGCTAAATATAATCCGTTTACAGTATTTCACATACATATCTCAGCATTTATAGCTCAAATGGGCACCAGTAAATTATTTTCCAAATAAACCTTTGAAATGAAAACAAAGATCGATATCATTTTTGAACCAAGGTTTCAACTGAACCATCATTTTAGGATTTTACCTTCTGTAATAATTGTTTTTCTACACAATTAAGAAGAAACTGTTAGTTACTAGCTTCATTATGATGAACCTTTCTGAGTATCATACAAACTAAATCTATGTGCAAGGTATACAAGTATAAGAAATGACTAATCTGTCATGCTTTTGTTGAGTCGTAGGATAAATATCATGCAAAAATAATACATTGTGTAAGTCAAATACCAGGATAATCTAAATCATACATTGGGCTAAACAAAAACTTGGGTTATAATACCACCACACAAAAACAGAACAATCTTATTTCTTAGAAAGGAGGTAATACTTGTATACTTAAATATTTAATTTCATCTGTCTCATATTGACATAATCAAAAGCTTGGAGGTGTAAAAAAGAGACTGTAAAGGTTACTTTAGAGTTTTGTTTTACCAGTAAGTATACTGCTGTGAAGATCAGTTCACTGTATATATACTGCTGTTCTACCTGAACTAGTATTTATAAGTTGGTTGCCTACCACCTGCTTGAACACAATCGGTTTCATCAGTGTTAATTAACAAAGAAATCTGCCTTGCCAGTCATCTTAAAATTGACAATTATTGTCCATGAATTAGCAAAAAAAAAAACCTACTAATTTTAGCAAAATCAAGAATAACACAGTCATAGATAAAACAGGAAACTGTCAAGGACACAGTGACCTAGTAAACAGCCACAAACTCCAGCGTTCTTTTCGTGAGGCAGTGCAGGATTCATGTCTTTACAACGGTGTAACACAACCAAAATGCTTAATAGAATTAAATACATTAAGTTTTGATTTAGGAAAAGCTAACACAGGCTTTCGTAATGCTATCTAATCAGACTATGATATGCAATAATTTTTTCCAGTAAAATGTTTTGGTTAATCTACTTGTTGAATCTCCATTTGTAGTTGTTTGACGGTCATTTTAAAATGAATGTGTAGGTGATGGATACTGAAGGTTACTGAAGGTTATAGTTTTGTATTTCATAGACTGAATACAAACTCACAAAGTATTGAAAGATTGCACTACATGTATTAGGTTAAGGTACGATGTGTTACAATGTGTAACATTATTCTGTCATTCTTTATAAGATCTACTAGCCTACCGTAATTTATATTGTGCAATGAGTATACAATATTCCATTAATTAAAGCTCTATAATACTAGTCATTATCTGTACATAGCAAGAATGCAGACCACTCCCTCTTACTAAAGATTCCAGGGACTGAGTTATGAGTAAGATGAGGAGATACACTGATTTTTAATTGTGAGCGAGTTCTGACTTTGAGCCTCACTCTCACATGACCCACCTCCTGTAGAAGATCCTGGGCAGCGATTGCTTTGAGGACGTTCTTTTTACTGGTCTCTTGAACTTCTCCCCCCAGCAGAAGCTCATCCAGCATAAAATAGGCTTTCTCAAAGTTGAAGATAATGTCTAGTTCGCATACCTACAATGTTTCATCAAAACAAAGTGAACATGTCATTTGAAAAGCCAAACATATTGCTGAATTCAGTAATAAATCGCTCATACTCACACTTCCAAAATACTTATCCAGAAGTTCTACATATCTGTGAATGACTTCTAGTGTAAGAAGTTCATTGTCTTCAGCCTCTATTGCACAGCAAAAATATAGACTAGCATATCTGTGAAAACACAATGACAAATATATTTAGGCTTTAAACACATAATATCTACAGTACTATTGTCGAATATGATCAAAGATAATGTACAATTTAACTTAATTTTTCATTTCACAGACACAAATGGAATACCTTTTATACACAACTTTCAGATCTTTCCACTCCAAGAAACTACACATTTTAGGCTTGCGAGATAGCACCAAAGCAACCAATTCCCTAGTGATTTTCTTCTTCAGTTTATCTGGGTGTGCGATGTACCATTTTTGTAGCCGCAGTTTTCCCTGACGACTAAACAGTAACATAAACTGCATCTGAAAATAATACAATGAAACATTACAATATACATAATGTGCCGCAAGGACCATCCTCTGTAACAATGAATTGTTTGTATACTCTTTAACTTGAAATGTGTTATCAGATATCATACCATAGGATACAGCAAATGAATGTGTCAACATGAGAAAAACTTGTAGTTTTCCATTTTGTGGAGTAATTTCATAATTTAACAGTTCAAATAGTAAACGATACAGATGTCAAAACCTAGCCGCTACACAATTTTCAGATTTTACTATTCACAACACAGTGAACATGATGGCCATCTATCAGAGCGCACAAACCTTAATCAAAACCCAAACTTGTAGAATGTTTCGCAATCTAATCTAACAAACAATAAGTATTGCACGTACCATTTTGAAGAAATTTTTATAGGCGTGATATTTTCCACAAATTCACCCCCACTACGTCATAACTTCCGGTGTTAAATATGAACAAGTCGTACTAAGTATATTCTTATTCGAATTCCGATTCGGCCAGAATGATTTCAGATTTGATTTCATTTTAGCTCTGGTTAATGGAAACAATGTTTGACCTACCAGACTATGTTTGACCTATTGCAGTTACTGTATTCATGGTAAACTGTAACTAAATAGTAAGTCCAACCTCTATTCCCAATCCCTCCCACAAAAAGACCCTAACCAAAACGGTTAAAAAGTAATTAAGTCTCTATATCTTGATTAATTTACTTAAAATTTATAATCAGTAGTATACAATAGTGGCAAAGAATATTTTAAAAGGATTATAATCAAAATAAAGCTTATTGGAAGGAGAAATTCGAGGTCATTGGAAAAGAGACCCATGGGTCATATCGCTTACCTGTACGATGTCAGTTATTTTATCCTTTTAGATGAAACTTTTTTTTATACAAGCTCTTCTAAAATAATCTAAAAACTCACAAATATTCTCATATGCTTCAAAATTTGACATATATATAATCAATGTATGAAAGAAGCTTACTTTTTGGACATCACAATCTGATATCAAAGAATTTAGCTTAGTATAGTTATTTGGGAGAATATTTTTAGACAAGAGAACATAAAAGACTAGTATGATATAAACAATTAAACTGATTGCATGGAATACGTAGTTAACAAGAGAAATTAGTCTAATACAAGTCGGGGAATCAGTTATTAGACAAGGTACAACAACGTCGTACATGTATATGGAATTAAGGGCCATTTTAAAGAGCTGTGGGAAAGTAAAATGCCACTCGATCCTTCGGACTTCACGATTAATCGATTATTTTCTATCAAGCAAGATTGAGATCTAAAAACTTTAGCCATAAACCAGCTGAGGTCAGATAGCATACCATCAGAGGCACTCAAAACAGCTTTAAACGTCTCTAAAGATACACTACATCTACTCTTTCAGAAGATATGGCAAGCAAAAGAAGAAAGTATACATCAAAAATTAAAAGAGCACCTTGTTAAACTTCCAGACGGGGATATTAATCAGCAATTTTGCAACAAAAAAAAAAAAAAAACCTGAATAGGAAAAACACAAAGTTTTCAACCGAGTATGCTAAATAGAACCACTCCCTACAAATTTATAAACATTGTATAGAAACCCAGAAGACTTTTTCAGTGAAGGCAGAGAGGTGATGTAGAGACTTTTCCGACGCTTTGGAGTCTCCGTAACTTTTTTAACATTGTGCGCATTTGTAATGAACAGGTGGCACGCATGGTTATAAATGGAGATCAGCTGAATCATTCGAGGCGAAAATGGAGTTGATCAACCAGCATTTCTGATTTCACTCTTCCTGTTCTTTCTCGAGATTATTGCTGTGAATCTGACACTCTGACGACAGGGTGTCTGTTTGTACCAGCTTTTAACTGCTGATGTTTCCCCGTTTATATTTTTACATATATACACACTTGAAATACATGTAAATGCATGGGTTTGCATGCATCTTAATTTATTTTACCCTAGTAGCTTCAGGGCTGATACTGATCCTGATCCTGCAGGGCTGCGTATCACACATCGTATACGTAGATTTGCAAATGATTTTGTTTGAGAAAAAAGTGTGAAAGCAGGCCTGGTTTCGTCGTTTTTTGTAACCTTGTCCGTGTAACTTCAATCTGCATGTCACTGCATGTACTTCGATACGAATAATCTGATTTCGAATTTCTGTTAAATAATAACAGTTAAAGTGTCTTTGTCAGTTTTAAGTTTTAGAGCTGTTTTTGGTATGTTATTAAATGTACTCTGTAATAGAAATAATACACCCCATCTCCATATTACACTACCATGTATACAAAATTTTGTTAAAATTAATTGTATATATGTACTAATATGTATGCTAATATATGTCCAAAGATAGCACAAAAGTGAAACTTGGCAAAAGTGTCCTGTAACAACATAATACCACCTTTTTTGAGAATGACTCGTATCATCACTAAACTAACATCAACCCCCAGGCCTTCAGTAATATGATATAAAACACCGTCAACTATAAATATGTTAGTCTTCAGGTCAAGGCTCAAGGTCAAGGTTAAAGGAACATTTTTTACTTGAAAAGTTTTGACGCACAATTTCTTGGCAAACATTGTACGAAACAAAAAAATGAAAGATAATCATTATATTTAAATATAATTAACTTTTATTCACATTAATATTTCTAGGTGTGTAAGACAACTTTAATTCTACTTATTGATTAAAAGATCTCTAAGATCTACGCACGTTAAATCGAAGCTCTTTAAGAATGGCACAAAATGATGTCGCAATAACATTTTCTGATCTCTACGCCGGGGGCACAACCATCTATGAACAATCATTAAAAAAACCCAGACTCCACCGCCACAATTGTTTTTTTGATTATACACCCTTTTATTCATCGTCAGGTAATGTCGTTGGTTGTTATACATAGTATATATCAATTTGTCCATTTAACAGGTGAACTGAACAATATCACAATTATATTACTTTACAGAAATGACAATGTGTTTAGAAGCTGGCGCATTCACATGATTAACGGCGGCGTTCTCTTGATAAAACAATCTAAAAAAAGGTCTCTTTCTCTTAAAATAGCGCCAAGAACTGAACGTGGCTTACATCTATTGCTTTACGAGGTTTTCACTTGTATCAGCTGTATCCGATAAAAGGAAAAATATCCTTGGTAAACACGCGAAATTCATTGAAACCATCAAATCAAATATCAAAAAAGAAAATCATCATTATCATCTCTTTAATAACAATATACTGGTCTATATAAGACTTACCGATTTCACAAACAGGTTCACTTTTTATATATCACTTTAAAATTGCATCTTATCTGGATGTCTTGCTATATAAGGAATGAGGAATCATTAAATTCTTTAAGTATTAATGAGGTGACCAAATACAGTAGGGGGTGTTTAGAACTTTGAATTTGCGTTTGATATTACATATTATAGCCAAAAATATTGGCTACAAGATTTTCTGTTTCCTAATATTAATGTTCCATTTCCATGATGTCTCTTGACTTTGGCTATGATAAATGAAACCACAAAGTGTCCTTTATTCTAATTCCGTAAATATTTAGATAATGGGACAATAATTACATACTGTCAGTCTGTCTGTCTGTCTCTCTCTCTCTCTCTGCCTGTCTCTGTCTGTCTGTCTCTCTCTGTGCCTCTGCCTGTCTGTCTGTCTGTCTGTCCTCTCTCTCTCTCTCTCTCTCTCTCTCTCTCTCTCTCTCTCTCTCTCTCTCTCTCTCTCTCTCTCTCTCTCTCTCTCTCTCTCTCTCTCTCTCTCTCTCTCTCTCTCTCTCTGACACCACACAGTACATTGTTTCGGTTGACAGACTAAGGTGTCAGGTAACATGTTACCTGTCGGTATGTTCTTTGCAAGGTTCAGTTTACAAAATCGACACATGTCGCGTTAAGATGAATTAATCATTGAAAAAAAAATATCGATCAGATTCATCAGAAGGCTATGCAGTAATTACCAGCAAGTATAGCGGGGATAATATATCGGTCCTTCTTTTGAAGCGTACAAGATCAGAATCACTATTAAAGCTCAAAATCACTCAAGTATTGTAAGGCAAAAATCCTAACCAACTGACACTCAATTTTGTCAAAACAAAAACAACTTACAATGTATAGTTAAAGAAGAAGGCCCAAAAGATTTTTACATTAACTGTGTTTCATAAAAATAATAGGATTCAGTGAAATAAATTGTCTTTAAAGTCTACAATTTGTGACATTTAAGAGTACTGTGTGATCATTGGCATATTTAGATTTTATTTATCTCCTAAAAAAGAGTTCTGTATACAGAAAATGTATATATAGATGTAGGGAAAAGTTCAAACGTCAAAGCTAAACTATTGAAATATATTTTTGCTGAAAAGTATTTTATGGCATAATAATTTGATCGCTAAAACTATAAGGTAAACCCGGTGGGTTATTCACTAATTTCACTAATATCAGTCCATCTACCTTGCATAGGAAACAAGATACTAGTATCCAAAGAATACTTAATTGCCCGTACAATGTGTACATCATCCCTAAGGCTTGCTGTTGGGTGAGCCATTTGTCTGAAGATCGAATAATCCCGATATTAAATACTTGATCCATGGGAAGATTCAAAGACTTTCCCGCGGCACAAGTACTTAAGAATGGGTTAAAATCTCGTCTTGATGTCATGTGATGCCGAGACTATAGAACACCAAAAAGAGACATATAGAGAAGATACAAGATACTCAGAATGAAATAAAATAGTAAACATTGTGAAATAATTCTTCAAAGACTGGCGAATTTAGCTGTTAAGATATTTTAGATTTTAAAAAAATGTAACCAGACATACCGTTAAAATAATAATTTAACAAAGAGGTAAAATCCACAGCACCCGAACGTCACAAATCAGGGGAAGACGAGAGACCGGTCATTTTTATAGCGCGTCCAAAGTGAAGTGAAAATGTTTGCACATGTTGCAGAACTAATAGCGGATCATTGTATGGGGTTACCGCCAATCTGTTACACCGAAATCAATTGTGTCATGTTTTGTAATGTCCTGTAAAAGTAAACAATACCTGTTTAACGGGATACTAGTGTATAATTTACAGGGGTGGTTTACACCTATACCAAACTCTTGTAGTATTCTATATGGCCATTGCGTGTTGACTGGCACGAAATGGAAAGGCGGATCCAACGCCTGCTTGGGAGGCAGGGGTGGAAGGTGGAACACTATTGGCTTATAAAATTATTCGAATCATTTTGAGATATATGTAGTTATTTGGTAAACTGGTTATCTTTTTGGAGGGTTAGGGTGGGATAGTGAGAGTGTTTAAATGTTTTGCTATCATGATCATGTTGCAATGTCTGCTTTTTCAAAATTATATAAGGAAAATCAATATTCCATTTTGAACACATAATACAATGTACAGTTATCGGTTGGCATTTTTTAATATGCTGTTTTGTATTAAAGTGTTTTTTTTTCTTTTTAAAGAATTTAGACTCATATGTTGTTAGAGATTTTATTTCATTTAATGTCGGTAAAATTTTCACAAAATTCTTTTTTATCATTTAATTTTCATGTATTTTGTCATTTATGTACAATGTCACTATGATTAACAATTACTTACTTGCTGTAATTAAGATACAAATTTTCATTTCACATCACATAAGAAACATTAATAACCTACTGATAACCTAATGAGAATTATACTAAGTAAAACATAAGCAAAAAACTAATGCCAGGTCACAAAACCATTCCTATACAAATAAAAACAAATTGTGAAAATAAGAAATCATCGTAGACACATCAGTAACTGTCAAATTCAGGAAATATCTGGTCAAAACTTTCAGACAAATGGATGTGATGACATTAAAATTGCAACAATGGAACAAGTTATAGATTAAATATTGATACCATTCACATACAGTATGATGTTTAAAAACATATTTGCAAATAACCTGTGCATATATTTGTTCTCTCCAGCTGCTGCACATATAGGCAGGCGTGGTGTCTTGTATTGCATAACGTCCTTATCGATACATGTATGTGTAAACTGTTCTTTTAAATACTAAAGTCTGTATACTTTTAATAATACCTTTTGAATAATAATAGAAGTAAAACTTATTAATTTGATAAAAAGGTTCCCGGCTGTAGAAAGGATAAAGATGAAGAAGCGGCAGGTAGATTCAGCCTGTTCAGATCTCACCTGTCGTAACACGGCACAGTGACACGTGGACTACAGGTATATGAATACAGGTATGATCCGTCAATAAGTTGACGGCGCCCTCACGCCGAAACAGGTATAATACAGGTATGATATATCAATTAATGGATGACGATCTTTATCTGACACCTCTCAGCTTACACTGAAATATTCATCAGCCGATCACCGGCTGTTCTAAATCAGAAGTAGACAGAATTCCTCCAGAATGGCAAACTTAGTAAGACTGTCAATGAACACTTGTTTTCCTTAGTTCACACTTTTACTAAAAAATCCAAAAGATTTTGATTACGTATTTACATGTGCATCAAAATGTACTATCTGGAAAATTTATCATATAACTTTGTACACATGCATATATCCCAAACAAAAACTTTTCATAAGAAATCAGATCAAAATCACTTAAAAATCAAACTTACAAATTCATGGTTTTGCTCTATGATCTAGATATGATCCATTAAATGAATCATACCCAAATCATAGGTGACAAATAAGGAAGTATGATCCTGATGTGGTTTGTCTCTTGGTTTTGAGTCTGCTATGATTTTCTTGTGTTTCTGGTATGTGCTATTATCTTAGAAGGCATCAGAGCATGAGTTTGAAATGATTCGTTAAAACTTAAACTGCTAAAAGTTTGTGATTTTGGTAAGGTTTCGTAACTTTGTCTTTAAACTCAACCTGAGTTACACACAATTTGTTAACTTTTTCAGTAAAAGTCATTTCCAGCTGAGTTACCAATCTGGGTCACTGGCCTCTGCCATATAAACTAACGACTAAGATTACTGTATAACGGGAAGCTGAGTTGCAAATTTTGAATGTTCATCTTGGAGCCTTAATGTGATGTACATTGTCAGGAAAATGTGTTATTGTTGGGCATCTAGCTCTATCTTGGCATATTTATAAAGTGAATTTATGGACGTATTTTTGGGGAAATAAATTCTTATTCACTTGAGGTAAATAATATTTTATAAAGACTATAAATTGACATTTACACTATCAAGTGATTTATTTTAAAGTGAAGCAAGCAACTAATGCATTGATGTATTATTAGTTCGGACCAGGAGCTACAGACCTGCATGCAGCTATAGGTTTTGAAATGCATGTTATAATATTTAAACTTGTATAATTCATGTAATAATTGCTTGAAGAGTTTTAAACAACAGTATAATTATCATCTAAATTATGGAAGACTTTGATCCTTTGTTCTAATTTAGATTATATTGGCTCAACGATATAGCTCATGTGACATATACATGTATATTTTTTTCATATTTGGTAATTGACAATGTATTTCAAGTTATAAATTAAGTGTTCAGTTTTTTTTCTGTAAGAAATGATTGTATAATTGTCCTTTAACAGGTCATACCAGGATCATTATTTTGATACAAGTTGTTATTTACAACAGATCATACCAGGACCATGGTTTTCTTGCAATTTGTTTAGTTTAACAGATCATCCGAGGATCATGAACCATTAGCTTATTTGTATGTGAGATTTTCCTGTACCAAATTATTGTAAAACCATGATTATTGAATGAGCCGTTATAAGTTTTAACAGTTCATACTAAAATCATGATTTTAATACCTGTTGTTAGCGTTAATGGATCATACAAGAATCATGATCCATTAACTCATTTATTGCAAGTGAAATTTTCTTACATCGAAATCATCTCAAAACCATGATTTACATACAAGTCATTGATATGATCTCGCGGGCTAATTTTTCTGTTTAGGATGATATTTAATGTGCATGTAAAATTTTGTATGTAAGTTATTGTATAGGGAGAGGGCTAAGTAAGTTTTAGAACTTGTATCCGATCCCATTGTAATCATATTACAGTAAAATAAGTTCAAACCAATACCTTTCCCCAAACTCATTTCTTCTGCATGCGGTTAAATTTAATTTAAATCTTTAAACAGGGACGTATACCTGTTTAGAGAAACGTATCTTTTTATCTTTTACACCCTTTTCCCGATAGAATGGTGTAATTCATTCAATTTAGGAAATTTCCTGTTTTAAAAAAAGACTGTGTGAATTTGTTTCCAAAAAATAGGTACTTCTGGTATTTTTGTAAATTTTTCTAATTTAATTTTTTTCACAAATAAAATAATATGGTAATCAAGTTTTCAAAAAAACGTTATCATCCCTCTCCTTTAAATTCGTTACTGACTCATTCATTACTTCTGCAATGAAATACCCTCATTACACAAAGAACAACAATAAGTGATGATTTTATGATATTAGCTAATCTGTATCGATCCTTATTTAAGCCATTATGCTGCACGTGCACCATGCTGCAACATCTGCTATAACAGCGGAAGTAGAAAAGAGTTATCTGTAAAAAAAGGCGACATCTGGCGGCATTATGAACCACACAAATAGTTTACAGGTTCCTGTAACCAAGAGATATAAACAGGTCTTGTGTCATTCGACCGACTACAACACATCATTATTTTCTTTAATCGCCAAATTCTATGACCTTTCCGACTTGAGACGTGTTCGAACGGCGTGGTTGCGATTGCTACATTCGGGCACGAACGATGGATGATTGTCTCCCTTTACTGTTTGTTGTTTCGGAACCAACTCTACATGTAATCTCACTGACCGCATCACACAGAGAGCATCATATTGCAACAAACCGTGATCAACATTCCTTCATGGTTATTAAGATGGCTTACACGTTTTGTTTTTAACAACAGCCTACAACTGTTTTATTCAAAATGTTCATTATGAAACATTGTCTGTAAAAACGATGTATATAAAATACCTGAAGTATTATTCAAAAGCCTAACCTTAAATTGGCATTAGAGAAAGAAAAAAATAAATCAATATGTACCTCACATTTTGGATGGATAATGGATTGTTTTCATTGCAGAATTAAAGCAAAACACCGTCGTATATTTCTTTAAAAATGTAAAAATACATAAAACAAAACAAAAGACTGTTCACTTAATTTTTTTCCGATTAAAAGATTTAAGCTTGTCGGGAAAATACATGTTCAGAAAAAAAAGCATAAATCATTCTGATAATCCGAAAATTGTCTGTAACATTCGGTATTTTTATTAATGTTCGCTAGCTTGGCTAAATTAGTTCATTCTTATCCAAAATCGTGCCTTAATTTGGAAAGCGAGGATGACATCACAAGTGCACAGGATCTAAACATTTTAAAGATCCTTCTAACATACTTTAACTGATGGAAGCTATTTGTGTGCAGAAAGTTCAGGCACGTAGCATCGGGGGGGGGGGGGGTGGGGGGGGGGGGGGGGGGGGGGGGGGGGGGGGGGGCTGGCCCCCCACTTTCTCCCGCAGCAACTAATTTTTTAAAATTTACATATAAAAATTGAATTATCATGGAGTTGGCCCCCCACTGTTTTGGGGAGTATGTAAAAAATTGATATGAAAATAAGAAATTAGGAGTGAAATTGAAATTATATACTACACCAGCACGCCCCCCCCCCCTCCCACGGAGTAGGTTTTTGAAGATTTTGGGAAAATATTGTAGTTGTTTTTTGCTTGTCAATTTTTTTTGGATGAGTCTGCCCCCCCCCCCCCCCCCACCCCCCACACTTTCAAAAACGATGCTACGTGCCTGAAGTTAGCGTAAATAAATTATATGAATTATTGAGTTGTAAAATCGCCAAATGTAAGTTTTTAATTAATTAACATGACAGCAATTAGTAGGTTCAAATTTCAAATATTGCAAACGTACCCATAAATGACTAAACATCCTCATGCATTGTGATAATGGAAAGAGAACTAAAATCGTATAGTTTGCTAACACAAATCCTAACGTTTTTCTTTTTCAAACAGCAAAAAAAATTTTGAACAAAAGCCGTAATAATTTTGAACTAATTAGCTACAGATAAATTCGGGTTGACGGACCGTGGTCTTTCTCAAAATCATTAAGATGTTTCTGATTTAGCTGCTTTATTATATTTGTGAATGCACCATATGTGTACAACATTCGCAGGTCAGGGGGGTGTCGGGGGGGGGGGATTCAAATTTCTTAATTTTATATAGTAAAATCAAAAGTAATCTTCGGACCACCCTCCCCCGCCAAAAATAAATATCCCTCCCACCTCCGGGAAAAATTTCTGGATCCGGGGATGTCTTTTGTACTAGTCATAGTTTAAAAACTGCAGGATCCACAACGTAAGGTGGATAACTCCTATATATACGTATATTGATATGACGGTGAAAGTAACAGTTGGTGCCCAGATTGTCCTCGACAGTAGAAGGTAGCTAAAATATAAACGAAGAAGCTTAAAATATCTTAGCTAATTTTAAACTATATAAATCTCCTAAGAAAAATAAAGCTCTGAATAAAGACACAGGAAAACCCTCAAATCTTAAAGTTAAAATATATGGATGTTTTCAAAGGCGGTATTGGACACCCGTCGAAATTAATGTGGATTAAAGTACATGATAAATAAATGCTTTCACAGATTTAGAATTTGCAAATTTTACAATATTTAACCAAAAAATAAGTTTTAAAAATTCTTGGAAAGGTAAAAAATGTTAAAATCCCCAGCGGGATTCGAACTCATGACTTACAGATCCGTAGAGAACTCTCCAACCAACTGTCCTACGCTGTTAGATAACACCTTTTGGAAGAAACTACTAGTATTTATAAAACTATATAAATATAACTATATATACTTGATTTTATTGTTTATTTCGATGAATAATACGTCACAACATAAGGAGGTGTCCTTTTTCCAAAGTCAGTCTGAGAGTTTTTCCAATCTGTTTCGTATAATTGCTTATATATTTTATGCTTGAATTGTTTTATAATTGATATTTTTGGTATCAGAGAGACAAAATTAACTGTTATTATATTATCATGTGTAAGTCTATCGATTGTCTGAATAGTCAAGTTAAACTACATCCACCATTTTCTTTGGCTAACAAGAATGAATTAAAGTTGCACTTTGTTTTGATGCTCGACTTGCAGCATGTTGTTACTTTTTTTATTCATTGCCTGCCGTCAGCATTTTAAATATCAATGTTTAAGAAAACTTTCTTCATATAATTTGGAAAATGTTTCAAATACAACCAAAGAAGAGGAAAATGAATAAAACTATTTTAACAAGAGTTTATACTTTGGGTAGTTAGTTGCGTCAAACATTAATGTGACGTAGGCCTGTCTATTTCATTGCTGGCCACTTAGCCATGGTTCTTTGAAATAAACAAGATTTGTCTGGCTTTTGAGCTAATTGTTAAAATGGTTCTAACTGAAATTCATTGAATATATTTTTAGAACAACAGTTTATCAAGTAATTAAGTCTGATACATGTACATTTTATCCTTTTCAAATTGATGATTAACTAAAGGCGAGTTAATAAAGGACGAACTTTTTTAAAATGATATATTCGATTTTACACTTTGAAAAAAAAAAAACAACAACAAAAACACCAAGATTAGGCAGTTTGCTAAGAGCGACAAACATATTTAAAGCTGCTTGGTCCGATTTTTTTGTTATTACAGTATCAATTTTTTTTTCATACAAACTAATTATCTTAGAAAGTTATGGACTTTCTCCTATTAACACGAGCAGAATCAGTCTCCTTTCAAAGTTAGAAATATTCAAAGTAAATAAAAATAATTTCTTTTTGGGCAAACGAAAAAACAAACCAAAGTGCATCACGGGAATGTTTAGAAAAGGAAACCGTTTGGTTTCGTCCCCCGAATGATTGGGGTTATTCAACCCGCATGCTATGCATCGATTGTAAAGAAAGAAAACTTCAGAAATATTAGCAAATAAAACGTACACATGTTTATTTGTAATTTGTCTGATTATTTCGACCTTTATTTAATGCGATGTCAAAGTCCTAATACAACCATACCCGTCTCGTCGTCAGGGGTAAAAGTTAGCATGAGGCGAAATAACGCGGTACCCTTTTATGTCGTTTGTTTGTTAGCAAATTTTGTACGTAATTTTCTTCATTGAAATTTGGCTTAATTGACTAGAAAAACTACTGCAATGTCTATTATTATACATATACTAAGCATAACCATCGTTTAAAAGCGTACATAAAATTTGATATAAAATCGGACCAAGCAGCTTTAATTAGAACCATTTTAACAAGGCCTTGGACTTTCAGTCGGACGAACTATTCATTTCTTGCGTCAAAACATGTTAAAAATGACGCTGGTTTCAAGTGAAATATACACAAACTGCGTAGTTTTAGCTCAAAAGCCAGAAAAATCTTGAAAAGCAATGGTGAGTTTCCTACATTGAAATAGAAATGCCAACGTCACATTGCTGTTTCACACCAACTACCAAAGTCCAGGCTCTTGTTCAAATCGGACTCGCGGGATTATGTGTTAAAAAGGACTCATTGCCTGAATATTTCCAAAGATTACAAAGCTAGTCGGATTGACACAATATATATATTTGAAACATGAAGAAACACCAATCCAAGGATGACGGTTTTATTAGTAAAAAGGGCCGAGTGGTCATGGTAAAATTTTACAGAAAAAGTACTCTTATTCCAGCCTTCTACAGGATAGAAAAAGCTTCAACCTTAATCCTAAAGGTCCGAGAACAAATCAGAATTGGATCAAAAACTTGGTCTCTCTTTATTTATGGCTGGAAAATCGTTTTTGTTTTATTGATAGAAAATGATATTTGATTGTTTAGGTAGACGTGATGAGTCAGGTACTAGGTAGTAATTCGCCTCAGTAAGAACGTTTTATGACAAATATATTGATACAACATATGTTTTTATCATGTTTGATTAATTTTTTGTTTTAAGCATTACATTTTTATCACAATTTTATAGTAAAAAATCTTCTGCATACGAAAAAAACCCCAATATTTGTCGAACGTCAATTCAACCTTTAAAATTTTTATCTCGTTGTAAATTAGTGAAAAACAAAGTGTCCCAGAATATCTGGTACCATTCAATATTCGAATAAATCACAAAACTTGACCAAAACCTGTAAACTGTGATTCAGATAAGAACTTTTCAATTTTCCCCACAAGAAAGGTTGGGGGAGAAACATTTTTTTTCTTTTAATAATGATGTCAAAAATATCATTTCTTTGAATGAATTATTTTTTTTCTAAAATGAAGCTGAGAAAAGAACAGGCATCACATTTATGAAAATGCATTTCAATTTTTGTTATATAAATTTAATGAAAAGTAATTCAAAAGTAAATGGTATCAGATATTCTGGGATACCCTGCATTATATGAAATGATGCACGTTCTAAATACGTCCCAACATGAGGATTGGGATAAGGGTGGGTGTGGTCATGAACTCAACTTTTAGAAATAATGTATAATTTTTTCACCCCCCCAAAAGGTAACCAACAGGCCAATTTGGTCCCTCCGCTTTCTGTCTCACCCCTCCATTTTTTGTCTCACCTGTTTACTTTTTTCTCGCATTTCCCATTTCCACCTTTTGTCTCGCCACTTTATTTCTTGTCTCATCCCTCCATTTTTTTTTTATCACCCATCCACTTTATGTCTCACCTGTCCACTTTTTTCCCGCCCATCCACTTCTTGTCTCGCTCCCTTTTAACTAATTGTCTCACCCATTCACTTATTGTCTCATTCCTTCATTTTTTTCTTTATCACTCATCCACTTTTCGTCTCACTAACGCTCACCCATCCACTTTTTGTCTCACCTGTCCACGTTCTGTCTGGCAACGTTTTGTCCCCCCCCCCCAAACACTCCCCCCCAACTTATTGTCTTGCCGTCCATTAAATAGGATGTCTTTCATAAATCTTTAAAAAAAAAAAGAAGAAAATTTGAATTGCAGGAGAGCCATTGATTTAGGAATTATTGTTGAGCAGTGCACTAGTGAATGCATTTCACAAAAAAGTAATGAATCAAATGAAAACAAGTATGATCCTTATTTACTGAAAACATAGTTATTTTCGCCAAAATTTCGCAAAAGGCTTTGCTTCGTCTCAAAGTCACCCAGATACAATCTGACCTTGTCAGCAAATACCATCTTCCACTGGGTGGCATGCTGGCTTACGTTTTTCATACTAATTGTTAGACCATAATTAATCACCTAATTGTCTTCGGACTTTACCGTTTTTCCCCTGATTACGACAAAGAGCACACGTCGGGTGTGACCGGTCAGCCGAGGATGCTCACTCATCCATGGTACCTGATCCTACCTCTATTTTTTTTTTTTTTTTTTTTAGATTTTTAGAGGTCCTTGTTGTTCTGCTTTGAATTTGTATTTCGTTTTATGGATTTTCGAGATGGTTGACAGTTTGTTATTGTCATTTTTTTGTCATTTTAAGTACTTTCAGTACTTTGATAAAGTATGCCCTATCGGAACTTTATCATTTCAAAATCTGTTACAATAAATAATGAAGAATTGACCGGGTTCATTAACAAAATTATCCAGTGATTGTGGACAGATGTGGGTTTATGGCTATAGATATTGAAGGCTAGCTATTATGCTTGGGGACAACTCGTTAGTGTTCCGTGAGATACATATACCGTACTTAAATTGTAACATATTGTTATTGTTAGAAGGATGAAGTACAATGTTAACGGACGGCCTATACCAAGCTGTGATCTCCATCGTGATCAATATAGAGCTGTTTTACCTAAATATATACAATAAAATGGCTGGTTTTGTACCAGTATATATAGCTAAACTGTTAGAATCAGATTAGAATGTCAGCTGATAAAGGACGAATAATAAGAAACGAAAGCAAGATATTGGCAATAAATTTATTGTCGATACAACCTCCACACACCGTTTATTAGTCGATTTCTTCTTCTTCCTTCGATTAATAGATCCTCATCTGGTATCATGGTTACATCAGTTCTGTCCCCTATGTCGTTATCATTAACCGAGGCCAAACCCCGAGTAAAGTAGAGATGCGCCGGTAGACTCGAGTATAGCTTGTACCTGCGGCACCACTACTTAACACGGGGGCGGCTAGACAGCAGGAGGAGGTGTAGATCAAGATAAGATGGAACAAAGTGGTTGATAATTGTTGTCAAAAAATCCAGCAAAATGAAAAATTGGGTAAAAAACAGGGGCCTTTCAAAGATGAATAGTCCGATACATTGTGCTCTGTCGTGCATATTCCTCCATTTTGATGATCGATACAACGAGCATTCATAAGACGTTATGCCCATTATAACGGTCACAAAAAAGGAAGGATTATCGATGTCACAAAAAGGAAGAATTATCAAGGTAATAAAAAAGGATGAATTAACGAGGTTACCAGAAAGGAATAACTAGTGAGGTCACCTAAAAGGAAGAATTATCGAGGTCGCAGAATAGAATTATCAAGGTCATAAGACGTTATATGCCTTATATAACGGTCACAAAAAAGGGATAGATTACTGGGGTCACAGAGAGGTTGAGGTCACGAAAACGAAAGAGGAAGGATTATGGAGGTCGAAAAAGGAAAAAAAAAGGAAGGATACTTGAGCACAAAAAAGGAAGAACTCTGGTTCGAACGTCTCAACCAGTGAAAATATTGCCGGTGTGTTCGAATGGTACAGAGACTGTGGTAGGAATATCCAACCGTCACCTAATAATGGAAGTTCTGGAGATTGTGTATTTAAGATTGTCAAGATTTTGTATTAACGCTCATGCATTTATACTGTTAAGAAGTTTGATTTTTTTTTTAAACCGACAAACCAAACAAAGCCAAGAAAAGCGTAAAATATTAAACATATATAAAAGTTAAGTTAAGGGTAAGTCGTATATAAAGTGAAACACGTTTACTGAAGTATCAAACAATGAATTCCATACCCAGGTAATAAAACAATCACCGTATTTGTTGAGCGGGATGGAGAGTGGTCTTTCAGCCTCCTTGGTGTCACAGCCTAAAAATACAACACTGTCATAAACCGACGACTACAGCTCGCTCTGCTCCATGGCTGAGTCAGGACGTGAAAAATTACAGAACCATGCCGCAGCTAGTCCAGCTCAAACTACAGAGACTGTGGCTGAGAGGAGTGAATAATTGGTTAAGTGCCCTGAGGGGACTGACTGATCTACACACGTGAAAGGTGGGCAAGGCTGCAACAGAGAGCGCACCTGTTGCAGGTAACAGGTGCGTGTTCAATAAATGTAATGCCGACTCGTGCTGTGTTTACATGGTTATTTAAATATTTAGCCGGATCAAGTGTTTGACACGTGGTCAAGTGTGCAACGATATAATTGAGAATTATACGATTAATGAAAATCAATTTGTTATACCATTTCTACTTGTTAAATGATGAAATTACAACATTACGCATGAATAGCAAAATAAATTAATCTATATCTTTTAATTATAGGAATTAGCTTACGATTATATATCAGTATCTTGTTACTAGTTGTTGTTTGCCCAATTTTATTTCGTTAACATCTTGAACGTAAAGGATCTTTCCTAATTACTGACTTTAAAAAAATCAATTCTTTTCTACCTCAAAGAATTATAAGTTTTTTGGGGTTCTTTTTGCTTTTGTTTTTGTTTTTTATCTTGTGATCGATATATTAATTAATGATTTCAGAAAGCTTTTCAATTCAACTGGTAAATGAATTTTCGTTCTATAATGCAACATCAAATTATTATTCCCCTTTTGCATCAAATACCTATAAAATAACTTACTGGTCACAATATCAAAGTATAATCCATGGTCCTTGTACTTATCCTGGTCCTGTCGCCATGTGAAAGAATGATAGAGAGAAAGAAAGAGAGAAATAAAGAGATAACGAAAGAGAAAACGAGAGAGAGAGAAAGAGAGAGAGATAGAGAGAGAAAGAAAACAATTGAGATATACAAACAGAGTGGATAGAGAGAGGGAGTATGGGGTGAGAGAAAACGGGATACCATTTAAGAGAAAAAGATCGGGGAAAAGAGAGAGAGAGAGAAAGAGAGAGAGAGACAGACAGAGAAGATAGAGAGAAAATAGAGAGAGGGAGTAGGGAGAGAGAGAAAAACGGGATACCAATAAAGGAAAAAAGGTCGGGGGAAAGCGAGCAAGAGAGAGAGAGAAAGAGAGAAAGAGAGAGAGAGAGGAGAGAGAGAGTGAGAGAGAGAGAGAGAGACGTGGCACTTTTCCTTACCCTACAGGATGCTGTTCCCGCCGGATTACAGACGAAGTACACAGAACGACAGGTGGATCTGCATGCTGCATTTAACGTCGCGCTTCATCTATTTTCTGATTTTCAATTTAATATTTCAATACAAATGTAGTATTTAACAATCAATTGATCAAGTGGAGATTACACGTTTTGTAAAGTAGATAAAGCTGAAAACTCCATTAAAACTTAAAAGTTCATACTACTGAGAAACTTTATCAGTCCATAAATTTAAGTGAAATTTTAAATTTTTATACGTTTTAAATTCTCATTTCCGTTCTTTGTTCACAAAAAATTAATCAACCACTTTTTGTGAATAAATGAACACACTCCTACAGTACAGTGATATCGTTTATCATGCAAGTCTTTACAGCCTTAATCTCGGAGATTCACTTCCCCCTTCCCTTCTATTTTTCATTTGGTTACCATCAGTAACTTTGTAATTGTAATGAACAACACGTTTGTAATATTGTAATGTACAACACGTTTGTAATAATGTAATGTACAATACGTTTGTAATATTGTAATGTACAATACGTTTGTAATATTGTAATGTACAATAGATTGTAATATTGTAATGTATGATACGTTTGTAATATTGTAATGTTTAATAGGTTTGTAATATTGTAATGTACAATACGTTTGTTATATTGTAATGTACAATACGTTTGTAATATTGTAATTGTTTGACTGTGATTATTCTGTTTCATCAGTTAGTGCAGATTATTGATCCCACATTTACGGTGTATACATAAATACAGCAATCGTTGTACAACAGTTGTACATCAGAATCAATCAAATGCTGTTGATCTTATAAATAGATTAACGTCTCAAGATGTAAACATATATATCCTGTTTGTCGAATAAGGCCATTAATTTGTTCAATTTGATATTTCCATCTAGTATACTCACTTTATGGATGTCTTCTAAAGCACCTAGATATTCACATTAGATTAGACTTTTACTTAAGGCGGATGGACTCGACAGACAAAAGTCTACTGCATGAAAGTTCATGAATGGAATTAAACTGTAATTATCTAGTACAATGGTGTCCTTGAGAGTTTCCATTATTTCAGCACATTTGTAATTTATACAGTTATTAGATAATAAATATTTTTACTGTTGTTAACATCTTTGGATGGTCTTAACATCATGCTTAGAGTTATAGCCTACTAGTAACTATGCATATGTAATTCCAACTCTCTAATCATTGTGCACATCTCAAGCTGTATATTTCTTCTATCTTTTGATTGATACATTTTGGATGTTTTTTTTTTACATCAGCTTTCTGTTTTGGTTTTTTTCCTTTCTGTAATTTTTTACCCCTCCTACTTCTGTTATGTAAGAGGGGGGATTATATACGTCTCTTGGCTTGCTTCCGATCTTATTGTAAACTTTGTCAATTATTTGTACTTGCTATTGAGAAACATCAGTAAATGTTGTTTAAACTAAAAAAACTAACACCTTGATTTGTTTTAAATTCTTTGTGTATTTAATCTTATTTCTAGGAAATACTTATCGCTAAACTCTACCATTCTCTTAAAGAATACTTATTATGTTACTAGTATATGTTTTAGTTAATTACATGTTAGGAACTACATATGAATGTTTAAATATATAACCATGAATTACTATATGTATAACTTGAACTATACTTATGCATTATATTTTACATTATAAATCAATATTTTGACGATTTCTCACTTCACTTTTAAATTACTTATGTAGAGTATCAATTTCCTGTAAGTTACACGTCGGACGTTGATTACGCAACAGCAATATTGTGACTCATTCATTTATTTCCGACTCATAAAAAATACAAATGCTAAATATATATAACTCCATCTGAAATTGAGTGGTTTTATTTTGAGGATCAACAACTCTGGAAAAAAACCAGATAGATATTTAGAAGAAACGGATATTAAAAGAATATCACAAAAGCAAGTGAAACTAAAAATTATTTTTAAAAATTACACAACAAACACAATATTTCGAAGTCGCGCGCGTGCACACCCATGGCCACAAACACAAAATAAGATATCGCATTGTAACAATTCTGCATAGTATGACATTACTTTTGGATCAACCCTTGTTCATATGAAATTGTGTAATGTTGTGCAAGTGACCAACATAATGTGTGAGGGTTGCAAACACCGTAATGTAACAATGCCATTCTTAGGTAAAGTGGAGAAATAATACACTAATATACATCGATAACAATTCTTTTTCAGATGTGTTGTCGTAACCCCGCCGATTCTCGATCCGTCACACAAAGTAGAAAAAAGAAGGAAAAATGACATTTTTTTCTCGTTCACTACACAGCATTGATTTGAATGTCATTTTTGATTACCGAAGCGGTGGAATCCAAAATGACATGATCATCATTTCTGAATTACAATAATAGTGAATTTTATCACCCTGGATAATTGGTAGATAAAATCACTGGACACTGTAATGGGGTCTGTGCTTCTATCTGTTCCATAGGACGCTGCCTGTGAATCGGGGTCAGAGGTCAATGACGCTATACCAAGTGATTCAGTATTGTAGCGTACGTAATGCATGTTACTGGTGTACCCATCATTGTAGGCTAAATTAGGAGAATTTATCTTCATTGATAGAATCAAATTCTATCCGGTGAGCGGCATGTGACATATAATGGCCGCCACAGCTGTCGAACTTTGTGTGCTTTAGACAATGTAACCCGGGGATAATTACGTGTCTCGATCTATTGTTAATTTCATTGCTCCAATTTGCCATCAAATGGATTCAGGAAAACTGCTATTTCTCGTCTTTGTACAAAAATATAAGTTAATTCTAATATCTGGGGTGGGTATAAAGTCGTGTGTTTGAATTTGAATTCATTCCGCCGTGTAGACTATACCTACACTTTTTTGATTCTCAAACTTTACTGATATAAAATAAATTTATCCGCCGGCGGTTGACATTAATAATAGCGATTTCCAGGAAAGTCTTATTATTGACTCTGATCGTGACTCAACACGCGTGTTTCTATCGATATATATGAGGATAGTTGTATTTTTCCATCTTCAAACGATTCTGAAAAAACCATTCCTTTTCTTAATTACATGTGTTACTTAATCTACAGTTTATTATATACGTCTACAATTCCTTACTAACATGTACCATACATGTATATAATTGACTGCAATTCTAGACCCAGCATTATTCTGGTATATAAGTATACGTAGGTATAATTATACAAAAAAGCAAAGAAGTGGTAAACGTTATTAACGGCTTACTGTAGAGTTGTAGGTAGGTGAAATGCTCACGTACAGGCACTTGTTTCTGTGTATAAATATTCTATGTGGTGGTGATGGTGGTGGTGGTGGTGGTGGTGGTGGGGGGGGGGGCTTCATCGCAGAAACAATGATAGATATGGTTAAGATATGTAGATCTATCTCACATCAGTGACAACAGCAGCTTTTGACGCATGCATTGCGATACAATATTTTGTCCATGATTTTATATTTATTCATCAAAACATGAAGCTTATGATAAGGTACTGTAAATGACGTAAATATGTCATAATGAGCACACTAAAGACAAACGCACAAATAATGACCATAAAAAGGTCCACAGGCGCTGGAAACATATTTTGTTATTTGATAAAACTTAACATGGACACTTACCTAGTCTTGGATATCCACCAACGGTTCACCTGTCACCTCAGCAACAGACCGGGGTCATTTTAACGGTCAATTTCCCGCATTTCACACTGAGATTGGTATATATTTCACAGGAATAGTTTGTTCAACATTTGTAAATTAATCATCCTCGTTACCTCAGACTGTTACTCCCTAAAATTCACTAATCCGACAGAAATTATTTCGTCTTAAAAACTATGAAAACTTCTTAAATACACGTCAGTACATGTTTAACTTTCTGTCCAAAATTTGCCACAGTCATACAATGAACTATAAAATAAATGCAAGCTTTGGAGCCGAATCAGAGGGGAAAATAATTGCTACAATTATTTCAGCGTTCACAAAAAGCACGGACTGAGTGGCCTCGACATTTGGAATTTATACTACTTCTAATTAACTTCATGGAGTGACTATAAAAATGGGGAATAGGCTAAATTGGACAACTTCTAAATGTGACACTCCTTTTATTTCTCTCTGCTGAGCGATGGGTGAGAGAGAGAGAGAGAGAGAGAGAGAGAGAGAGAGAGAGAGAGAGAGAGAGAGAGAGAGAGAGAGAGAGAGAGAGAGAGAGAGAGAACTCAGTAACATCTGATAATAAAATGAAAATGATGGAATTTCGTATTAAACCATGGTCGGATCTAGAGGGAGAGTCTTGTGCCTTTTAAATTTAAAATTCAATTTGAGTAAATGCGAAAATAAGCCCCGGATACCTTCTTTCATTTAATTAACTTTTCTTTCTTTAAATTCTTTTCTATTGGGGTATGTGTTATCAGAGGTGCTTTGCACTCTCTCATCAACCCCCCCACCCCCATTGAAAATTTCAAATTTTCGCGCTATTGTAAAACCCATAATCTTCATCCGGGTTTTCGGCAAGGCTCCTTCTATCAAAATGGCTGCCGCTTGTGACATTTCGCAAGGTGAATATTTCTACCTATTCGATAGCTGGTTTACTTTTTGTATTTCCTATGTAGAGATACTTGAAATTTAAACGACATAGAAGTTTTAATCATGCACACATTATCCTTAATTCCGGTAATCACCAATTTACGCACCTTTGACAAATTGTTAAGTGTATGGGAGGCCCACGCCTCACAGTTTTTGATCTAAGGGGGTTTATTGATCAAACAGACGACCAAATCCCTTATTAGAAGTTGAATTGTAGACAATATGTTTCGTCCACGTTCCAAATTTCAGTTTGATTGTTGATAGAAATCGAGGTGAAGAGTATATTAGTACATGTGACATATCCCAACATGTTTCATCATACGTGGAACATACATAATCAAGTTTAACAGGTTGGGACCAAACTCCAAAATGGGATATAATAGCCCAAATGGGATATAAATTTAAATTGCAAAAAATAAACAATTTTTATTTTGAAATATTTGATATAAATCCGCACTAATGTGAATCAAATGCAACAACTTTTGGCTGTACTGAGGGATCAATATCCAGCTACAGAAAAAGTTGTTTACCAAAAGTTGTTGTATTTCATCTATTCAGATTCTTATGCGGATTTATATCAAAAATTTCAAAATAAAAAAAAAAGATTGGTCCCAACCTGTTTAAGTTAAATCGGGTACCTTTCTGACAACACAGAGCAGGGTGGTTTACAGGATACATTAACTAAACCAATAATTAAACTAATCACTTATGTACACCAGTATCTTGAAATGAATATCCACGATAGTCAGGTATCACAAAAAACTTCATAATTTTTAATGTAAAAAATAATTCTGGTGAATATTAAAAAGAAATTGACAACATATATTATTTTTAGATCAAGTAGCAGATGATTCGACCAGTGTTAATGACGTCTCCTCAGAAGTATGGACTGTTCCGAATAATGAAGTCCGAAGCAATGACAATCAGGGCCAGTCCCCAACTGAGGTTCATGTGGTGGTGTCTGTTCAGCCCGAGGAGAAGAAGCCGCAGCGGGCGGCATACCAAGAGAGACGGTCAGGAAGAATCCCCACCAGGAAAAGAAGTGTTCCCTTCAAGTTCAGGTGCCAAAAAAATTTCTTTCAGGCAGGGCTTAGATATAAATTGTTTGTTTCAAATTTATAGGTATAGCATCTTCAAAATGCATTAAAAACCCAAATTTTCTGAATATTGCTTAGGAGTTTTGACAACATCATGTTTTTTGAAAGTTGATATTTAAATATTTCATGATCATAATATGGTGATTTGATGATTTAACTTTAGAATGGTTGAGATTCTACTTGACTTTGTAAAGCTAAAATACCAGTAGATAAGTGCTGTGCTGTAGATGTTTAAAGGAAACTTTTGTAATTGACAGGGATTACAGGAATCCAGACCTGGTGAATGAGGAGAATGAAGGGGAGGAGGCAGAGGAGAAATTTACACCTGAGGAGGAGTTCCGAAACGTGTCCCTGGTCAAACGACCTGCCACATCCTCCACCCGAAAAAGAGGCAAGTTCAGTTCTCTAGCAAGAAATAAAAGATTGAAATTAATGCCAGTATCATTAAATCTCACTGGAATTACTAGCTTCAAGTTTTCCTTATGGTATTGAAAGTAAAATTGTTATTCATGTCAAATTCTGCCACAAAAACTTTTCTATGTGTTAAGCTAAGCTAACGTGCATAAAATCAATATGAATATCAATCAAACAAAATTAAATTGGGATATATTAATACATCATTACGAAAATATTATGTTCTCCAGGTCGGCCAAGGAAACTTCCTCAGTATGAAGTGCCCATGACACAAGAAGTTATTACTTTAGGTAAGGATTAGCTTTCTCTCCTCTTGGAAATCTTCAAAATCAAAATTAGATGTCTTTTTCATTAAATCTTCCTGTTAAGTGGCACAAGTAAGACTGTGTTATTTTTGATACAGATGCTAATACAGCCAATAGCCTGGGGGTAGGGAATGAGGAAGTCAGTATAGTGATCATCCAGCAGGGGGCTGAAGGAGGGGACATAGTTCTACAGACCGGGGGAGGACAGGTGCTTTCTGGCTCCGTGGAGACCAATCAGATCCAGAGTATACCTCAACAGCAGACCGCTACAGACCAGTCCACAAACCTACCTCAACAGCACCTCGTGGAACAAACCTCAACCCTGACACAACAAACCTCAACTCTGACTCAACAAACCTCAACCTTGACACAACAAGCCTCAACTCTGACTCAACATGTGGTTGACTCGGCGGGTGATAAGGAACAGAGTGAGGCAGGAGGTTCTGTCGAAAACCAAAGTCAGGGGGAGGTAATTGAAGAGACGCTAGTTGTCAAATCAGAAAATATTGATTCAATGGAGGAGGATGAAATAGAGGAAAGTGGAAGTGTGGAATCTCAGGAGGGGGAAGAGGAGAAAAGTCACATGACCCAGGAGGGGGAGGAGGAATCCCAGATTGTTAATTCTCAGGATGAGTCTGAAATCCAAAAATCTCAAAAACCACAAACTGTCTACCTCAATAAAAAACCAAGGCGGTCAGGAAAGAAAAATAACGTAGTTGTGGTTTATTCCTGTGGAGTCTGCATGAAAAAGTTCTCGTCAAAAGGTATTTATACAAGTAATTCATATCTTGTGATCAGAACAGAATATTAATTTTCTTAAACCTCTTGTATGGATCTTATGAAGCTTGTAAAGTGAGTATGTTTGTTGATTTATGAATGCACTCTAATGTGAATTTTTGGTACCAATATTATTGTTGCAGGCAATTTAAAAACACACATGAAGATACATTTGGGAGAAAAACCCTTCCACTGTAACGTTGAAAATTGTCCAAAGTCATTTCGAAGTAACGAAGCCTTACGGCGACACAAAATGTCACATTTAGGTAAGTAGATGTAGGAATTGATCTAAAAAATTAATAGTATTGTAAATCAGACTGTTGCATTCTAACTCCTTTTATTTAATATTACATGTATTTGTAATGGATTTGCAAATACAAAAGACTTAATGTACAGACTAATGTCTATTGCAAAGGAAGGTGCTATTATTTCATGATTGCATTCTCTTACAGGTATCAAGCCCTTTGAGTGCAGTTTTTGTAACAACAAATTTTCCAGTAATGTCAGTTTACAGGAGCACATGTCGCGACACACCGACTCCAAACCTCATCAGTGTCACATCTGTCTGCGGAACTTCCGACAGATCAGCTGTTTACGGCGTCACCTAATCACACACTCCTCAGAGACGCCGTTCTCGTGTCAAATCTGTGGACGGAAATTCTCCCAAAACATGTACCTCCGGTCCCACATGAAAATGCACACAGGTTAGAAGCTTGAACCGAAAAAGCACTTTTAGTTTTTTAATTCAAAAATTTCTCATAGTCTTGTAATCAACAAATATGTGTAAAATAATTTTTATTTAAGTTGTCTAATTTTTGTGAAATGAAGTAAATTTGTATTTTGTATAATCACATACTGTATACATATATATTTGAAACTTCTTTAGAGTTTGTAAAAAAGAGAAAAGTAAATTGAAATATAATGTGTGCATTTATTTTTTTTTTATGAAGGAGAAAGACCGTTCAAGTGTAAGCTGTGTGACAAGGCTTTTGCCCATCAGTCTGATCTCAACCGACACAAAATAGTTCACTCAGGTAAATTGGCTACCAGTATGCTTATTTGTCAGAAGCTGATACACATTACCTTTATTTTTTTATATTGATTCACTATGAATTCAGTCACTAACATAGATTAGACAGTGACAGGATAGATAACTCTTATTTCATTGACTTGATTTACAGGAGAAAAACCCTACGAGTGTGAAGTCTGCGGAACACGGTTCAGTGATCCGTCCAGTAAACGGCGCCACGAACGAGAGCACGTGGGAACCAAGCCGTATGTGTGTCAGCTCTGTTACGAGTCATTTAAAAGAGCGGGGCAGTTAAAGGCCCATCTTAGTAGGAAACATCTTCATCAGAAGGATGATGTACAGGTGATCCGGACTAGTACTGGGGCCCTACAATTTGTGTTCCCGAATGCAGACCAATGTATCACCCAGCAGGACATCGCCTCCTCCATGTCCGGCGATCATCCATCCATGGTGAAGCAGAAGAAAATAGTCAAGTTAATCCAAGACCTCAACTCCTCCATACAGAATGTCCCCATTAACCCACCTCCTCACGATTACTCTGCCACCGAGTCTCCCTCAGGACTTGATGGGGACAGACAGGAGATGTCTGTGGAGTCTGTGATCAGTGAGGCCCTGGACAAGAACCAGGGTCTGATGTCTCAGGGTGGGGACCAGAGGGTACAGACACTGCCCGTGTCGACGTTCGACGGTTCCCAGATGTCAGAGTCCACGGTGGTGACAATAGCGGAGGTCCTGGATAACGGCCACATCCAGACGATCCAGACGGACGACTGTGTGCCGGTTGAGTACCTCCACATCATAGAGGAGCTGGCACCTGAATCTCTGGAACAACAGGTGGTGGAGGTCCACTATCAGGATTCGGAACACCAGGGGGAGCTCCACACTGAGCAGGGAATCCCCAAACCCCTAGAGGATCCCCCCACCGTGACCCCATCAGCATCTGACCAGACCTCAGACACCGCTGCGGTGGATTATGCCAGTAACCCCGACTTCAGCAGCCAGGCGTACTATAACTGGTTGTGCAGCTTCACAGAGCTGTGTAAAGTCATGCCCATGCCGCTGGACGTATCCCTTTTCCAGAAAATCAGCCAGGTCCACAAACATTTGTCTGACGTCATGGCAACACCCTCAGGTGTCGTGGCAGACAAGGAGAATTTCAAGACACTCATGAACATCTCTAAAGAACTGAACACCATCATTAATGAGCACTTGTTTTACGTCATGCAGAATCTGGATGCCATGGATGAGAAGTAGTGACCAGTTTTTGAGTTTACTCTTCATTGCTGCTATCGTTGTATTTGATCAGGTTTTGTTAAGAAATTATGTGTCTGATATTTAAATCTGTGGCAATCAAACTGACTCATTCTCCAGAAACTATAATTTATTTTTAGTTATGTAATCATTATACATTTGTTATTTGTTTTAACGTGTTAAAATTGGATTAAACACAATTGAAAAAGAAATGGAAATTGTCATACATTTGTAAATTTTATACATTATACATGATTATTCCCAGGAAGAGCATATCTTTGAGATGATACTGTTTATTACAGAGATCAGGAGGCCATTGCAGCCTGCAATAAGTATACACACATACATGCTTTAATACAATGAATTCACCGGTGTAACATTGATATGAACAACGGCAGCTAGTCCTATAAAAATGAGCCACTAGCTGTCAGACCCAATCATTTTACCGCTGATATCTTGCCAGCAGCCAGTCAATTCTGTCTTCGAACAAATTCAACACCATGCAACAAGCAGGGTCGGTCTTCTTATTTTTCTCATGTATATATTTTAACGAGTCTTGGAAGACACTAGATTTCAACTACTAACTATCACTATTATCATTTCTCCGTCGTCGGAGCATTTTCCGAAACTTCTTGAACTTTTGGAGTCTCCGGAGCTGGGCGCTGCGTTCCAGGGTCACGTTGGAATGGACGGACACCGGGGTGACGGAATCTGACCCACAACGGCCGTCACTGACCGAGATGTCGTCAATGGCGATGTCTCCCAGGTAACTCCCCGTCATTGTGGCCTCAAACACCAGCTGGAACACAGGGATCACAGAAATATTAGCTACAGGTGTATCGAGGAATTCACATTCTTTAAAAATGAACATTGTTTCATTCCCAGGACGTTTTATTCCCAGAACTTAAGAACATATATAACCTTTACAAAATAATCTCTTAGTTCACAATATCAAGGTTTTGTGATTACAGCACTGACATTGTGAAGATGCAATACAGCAAAACTCGAATATAACGAACACGAATATAGCGAATTTACGGCTATAACGAATTATTATTCATGTCCCGGCAAATTTCTTATATAAACCTTTAGAAAATTAATGTATATAACGAACACGGCTATAACGAATTTACGGCTATAACGAAGTAATTTTAAGACCCCCGCTGGCAAAATCTTAACGTATTTTATCATTTTCATAACGAATTTTTTCCATTTCAAATTTCATTGAAGATACATGCAATGTTAAGATGCATATACAAAAAAACTCAAATTCAAATAGTATACGGATTTTTTTTCTTCATTAAAATGAAATGGTTATATTGACATTTTTTTTGTAAATGGCGGTAATACCAATTTTATAACTTCGATAGTGTGGAAAACTGTAAGCCGATTATTTTATAACGAATTCGCTATAATATTTTAGACGATTTCGTTATAAACGTATAGCGAATTACGGCTATAACAAAGTTTTTTCTATGGTCCCTTGAAATTCGTTATAAACGAGTTTTGCTGTATATCGAAAAGGGTGGTTTTCTGGCTAAACTTAACAAAAATTATAAAACACCAGTTTTCAACTGCTATAATTATCAAAAAAATTATTAGATATTTTTGCTGAGAGGACTACCTGAAACCCGGCCCTGGCTAGCTTTTTGGGGATGTCTAGTAACGCCTGAATCCACACGTTTCCTTGGTTACCGTATGCTCTCCACGCTGCTTCAATTACGTCACCGGACCGAGTCTAGAAAAAAAGAAGACTATTTTGATAAACTTAGTTAAACACAAAACTTTATTCGCAACAATTATTTTATGGAGTGTAATTTCATTTTTCTTTTCTCTCTCTCATTTTTTCTCTCAAACATCGCTGACATTTGTATATTCAAATTGAGCGTAATTATCTGACCCCTGAAGACGTACCAGTCTACTTTGGTATACACAACAAGCTTCCCTATCTGACGCCTGTATACATTTAACAGTCTTTGAAGTTGTCTACCAAGGAAAAGACATTAAGCGTTCTTATCTAATGCCTGTAAATGTGTCAATGTCATGACCCCGTTTACCTAGACATTGAGCGCCTAGCTGTAAACTTATGATATCGAGAAAAGCTAACTATGATATATACATGTACATGCATTATAGTGAGCGCCCCCCCCCCCCCCCTGATTCCCGTTAATACCTTTGTATTACTAAAGAGCGTCCCTTTCTGACGCCTGCATACATCTGTCAGTGTATGACCCTGCTTACTTTGGTGTTATTATTCGGCGTCTCTTTTTAAAGCCCTTCAACCTATACGTGTGTCTGACATCGCCTACCTTGGTATAGAAACTAAAAGTCGTGACGCCTGAATACATTTGTCAGTGTCAGTTTGTATAGACATTGAGCGTCCCTATCTGCGTTCATATCTATACGTGTGTCTGACATCACCTACCTTGGCATAAAAACTGAACGTTGTGTCAGTGTCATACTAGACCTACTTTGGTATAGACATTGAGCGTCCCTATCTGACGCCCGTGCATACCTTTGTATAGACATTGAGCGTCCCTATCTGACGCCCGTACATGCCTTGGTATAGACATTGAGTCTCCCTATCTGACGCCTTTCATACCTTGGTATAGAAACTGAAAGTCGTGACGCTTGTATACATTTGTCAATGTCATACTAGACTTACCTTGATATAAACATTGAGCGTCCCTGTACGACGCCCGTACATACCTTGGTATAGACATTGAGCGTCCCTATCTGACGCCCGTACATACCTTGGTATAGACATTGAGCGTCCCTATCTGACGCCCGTACATACCTTGGTATAGGCATTGAGCGTCCCTATCTGACGCCCGTACATACCTTGGTATAGACATTGAGCGTCCCTGTCTGACGCCCGTACATACCTTGGTATAGACATTGAGCGTCACTATCTGACGCCTGTACCTACCTTTGTATAGACATTGAGCGTCCCTATCTGACGCCCGTACATACCTTGGTATAGACATTGAGCGTCCCTATCTGACGCCCGTACATACCTTGGTATAGACATTGAGCGTCCCTGTCTGACGCCCGTACATACCTTGGTATAGACATTGAGCGTCCCTATCTGACGCCCGTACATACCTTGGTATAGACATTGAGCGTCCCTGTCTGACGCCCGTACATACCTTGGTATAGACATTGAGCGTCCCTGTCTGACGCCCGTACATACCTTGGTATAGACATTGAGCGTCCCTGTCTGACGCCCGTACATACCTTGGTATAGACATTGAGCGTCCCTATCTGACGCCCGTACATACCTTGGTATAGACATTGAGCGTCCCTATCTGACGCCCGTACATACCTTGGTATAGACATTGAGCGTCCCTGTCTGACGCCCGTACATACCTTGGTATAGACATTGAGCGTCCCTATCTGACGCCCGTACATACCTTGGTATAGGCATTGAGCGTCCCTATCTGACGCCCGTACATACCTTGGTATAGACATTGAGCGTCCCTATCTGACGCCCGTACATACCTTGGTATAGACATTGAGCGTCCCTATCTGACGCCCGTACATACCTTGGTATAGACATTGAGCGTCCCTATCTGACGCCCGTACATACCTTGGTATAGGCATTGAGCGTCCCTGTCTGACGCCCGTACATACCTTGGTATAGACATTGAGCGTCCCTGTCTGACGCCCGTACATACCTTGGTATAGACATTGAGCGTCCCTATCTGACGCCTGTACTTACCTTGGTATAGACATTGAGCGTCCCTGTACGACGCCCGTACATACCTTGGTATAGACATTGAGCGTCCCTATCTGACGCCCGTACATACCTTGGTATAGGCATTGAGCGTCCCTATCTGACGCCCGTACATACCTTGGTATAGACATTGAGCGTCCCTGTCTGACGCCCGTACATACCTTGGTATAGACATTGAGCGTCCCTATCTGACGCCCGTACATACCTTGGTATAGACATTGAGCGTCCCTGTCTGACGCCCGTACATACCTTGGTATAGACATTGAGCGTCCCTATCTGACGCCCGTACATACCTTGGTATAGACATTGAGCGTCCCTATCTGACGCCCGTACATACCTTGGTATAGACATTGAGCGTCCCTATCTGACGCCCGTACATGTGGTAGTAGAATCCCAGACACAGCTGGTCCAGACTCTGGTAGAAAGGTGAGTACATCACTGCACGCTCGTTGTTACCCCGACCGGAAGCCTCTACATACAGGAAGTGACCTACAAGCACGAACATTGGATTACTATGGGCTGTTTTAGCAGTTCAGGGGCGCGTAAACATTAAGGAATTCGCAGGCGTGTTCAATAGAGCAGGTGCTTGCAAGCGCTTGCTAAAATTTGTTTTACATGGATTTGAAATTTTGGTGAGCGTTCGCGAGCACCAACTTTGCTGAACAGGCACATGTAGTATCGTTGCCCTCGTGTTCAAGAAAATCACTCGAAAAAAGCTTTGGATCGCAAAATAGCATCATGTAAAACATGAACCAGTCTGATCAGTGTGGGGGGGGGGGGTCCTTTTTTTAAGAGTAAAAATCAGAGTAGAGGAAAATATAGAAGAAATGCATTACTTGTCGGTTACCTGGGAAAAAATAACAGCATTAATGATAGTAGGACTTCTAGCTTAAAGAACCTGAGTAAAACTAAACAACGAAACACATTTAGGACACGTTCAAATTATTATAACACAGCATACATAACATAAGAAGTCTAAAAATTGGATGGGTCATTCCCTTAGAACACATAAAATGAAATAAGAGTACATGTAGAACAACTATTATGTGAAAGGATTTTAGAAATGGTAATAACAGTCATTAGATGAAGCCGATTTCAACGACATCAATGATATTAAGAAGTCAGAATGCCAGAGAACAGTTTGTTAAACTGTTATTTGGGGATACAAAAATACAGCTTTAGGTCAAGTCCATTATCGTGACGTGTAGAACACACCATTAACCGAATTCTGGAGACAAGCACACCTTTGTTTTTGAAAGCACAAAATTGCCCTGTTCTTGCTCTCATTAAAATAAACGTCGTCCTATACTCAAGTAGGTCAGAAATAAAAGGCTTTTTGAAAATGTTACTGAATCAGTTTGTCTGTGGACGGTACGACAGTAGGGCCCAGAGATTGCCTGTCCACAGACAGTTAGAGGGATCGGGTTCCCGGGAGAGTGAACTCGTCATATCCGAGAGTTGGGGGGCAGGTTACACAACCAGACTTTTATGTGGTGTCAGAAACTCGATACTCGGGTGAGCTTTAACATAATCCTCAGGAAAACTCCCCACTTGCTTTATCTATATACCACAAAGCACCATTTATATTTACGTAGCGCATGCACTGGAAACATATGCATGCATTCGGCAAAAGATTAAACCAACGCATTGTTTGTAAGATTTTGGACGGAGTTCCTAATACATTCTAAAGAAAACGTTTATTGATATTTTTGGAAGAACTTAATAATTGATATTGTTTAGCGTTTTTTAAATGGGGAGACTAATTTGTCGGATTGAGACTTTAAATAAGTCATACACAAAAGACGGGATGGGGATTGGAAACAATGGAATTTTAGACCGCGGACACAGACTAAAATAACAAAAATTCGTTTTTCCAAAACTATGAATTACTCCATATTCATCTGACAACAATAGATCTCCCCATTCCTTACCAGCCCCCTTTGCCCGACACGTGTGATCCCCCGAGGGTCCGGTGTTACTTGACGGAGTCTCCCCCTTGCTTCTCGTCCAATCAAATTGGTCCTTCTCCGTTTCCTGGGTGAAACCACACATGTCGTCGTTCTCAAACCCACAAAACGACTGCGTCTTTGCTGAAATCAAAATATCAGTAATTTTATTTTAAAGGTGAAAATAGCTGCATTCTAATAAAATAATAAGTAGGAGATCACTCTTATTTTAACATAAAAACCCTAGATTTCTGATTTTTTAACGATAGATAATCACAGGGCGAAAAACCATCTTTAAGCAAGTCCTTAAAGGTGGCTTAAAGGTGACTTAAAGGAGCTTAAAGGCTATACAACCTTTAAGCCACCTTTAAGTCACCTTTAAGCAAGTGCTTATAGGTCCTTAATGTCCAAACTTCTTTAAGCTACCTTTAAGCCACCTTTAAGCCACCTTTAAGCATCTTTAAGTGGCATTTACGCTCTCTTTACACTGCCTTTACACTGTCTTTAAGTGGCCTTTAAGTCAATATTGATCAAGCTGAACAATAAAAACATATATTAAATGCAAAAGCTCTTTTATAGAGATGGGAGGGGGTCATCCGAGTGATAATATAATTTCCAAGGAAGGGGGGGGGGGGGGGGTTCCAGGCGGTTTTAATCGTCGCTCCATTAAACACAGATCGCTATCATCAGCACCGCTCCGATGGACACAGATTGCCGTTATAAAATTCTTTATAATTTTTTGGGGGTTTCAAAATTATTGTAGGGGTGAGCGCAGTCTCTGTATCTTAATATGTGCATAAAACTAATTAAAGTATGTTTGTTTCCTATTATAAATTAATCGGTGAAAAAAATCTCTCTCTCTCTCTCTCTCTCTCTCTCTCTCTCTCTCTCTGTTCATCTGGTTATTAAACAAAATAAAGATAATGAACCAAAAATGCATGATTTAATTTGTTAATCGGTTTAAGGTTTGTATTTTTTTTTTCAATTTTCATTATTTCTAACTCTAGATCTGCTAGATACATGTTAAAGATGAAAAGACTCTCAACTGCCTTTGTTATATCGGGCAGGATATTACTGCTTTGTTTGTCTAGACATAGTTTTGTTCGTTTGTGTATATCTAATTAGAGTCTATTGTTTGTCCAACTTAAGAAAACCCCTGGAACTAACACAGAATATACGAGATATACACAACAGTTGTGTCGTGTGCCCAGGTGCATGTTTGTGTATATCTAATTAAGGTCTTCCGTTTCCAACGGAAGACCTTTCTATTATTGTGCGGGAAAAAAATTAAGATTATTCTTATTTTTCTTTTTTTTTTTTGTTTCCTAGACGCGAACTTTGAGGCTTCATATCTTGCTCATTTCTAAACGGTTTTTGCTCAAATTTTCAGGGCTAATGTACTTTACAAAACACTATCTTAAGCAATTCATAAAATGTAGAATTCCCTTTCCGTTAAAGAGTTATTCCCCTTTTAAATTTTTTTAGGGCCTTTTGTTTCCAGACAAAGGCTCCGAGACTATGATAGCAGGGAATGGGAATCCAACGAATTTGAATAACAGAGACATTGTAGTTGTGCACATCTGTTTATGTTTTTAGATTACGTTTTTTATTTAGGAAAAGGTAGGGGGTCAAAAAACAGGATTCAAAAAAGTGCAAAAATTTAGACATGTTTTCCTTTATATCTTTTGAACGAAAAAAATTTTGTAAAGACATGTAGAATAAAAGTTGTGCAAAATAACAAGGGCTTTCATTTGACACCAATAAAAAGGGGCTGGCCCCTTAAATTAAGGGCCAATGGCCCCTAAAACATTTTGCTTAATAACTCAAAAACGGTTAGGATTTTGATATGGCTGTCGCTGGAAAAGTTGTTTGTTGGGATCTCATGAAGGTCGTTTCAATGTTATTTTGTAAGTGGTTTGTGTAGTATGAGTGTAAAAAGCTTTACATGTTAGCATGTACCTGTTTTTATTTGACAAGTTAACGAAAGACTTTGTGCGTACAACTAGCATGAAGTTACCGCAGAAAGTATGCTGGTTTATACAGGAGGCATTAATTCATAAGAATTTTTTTTTTTAGAATACATGCTTTTTTTTAGGAGTTTAAGTCGTTGTTAAGTTCTTATAGTGCACAATCCTTAAAAACGGGAATTGGAAAACAAAACATTCTTTTTCTTTTCTAGTAAAACACAAAATATGGAATGAAAAAATATATGCATTACCTTTTTAATATAAACATCATGCATTCAAAATCTAACTTGAATCAGAGCTGTGTGTGTACCATTACGTAAGCTCTCCCTCGCCCGCGGCCGAGAAAGTCGGTCACCGTGGTCGCGGCTGGACTACCTAGCGGTCAGTGGTTATCTAATACACGAGAGTTGCGTCTCTCATATATGAATTTATTTAGCCGCGAACTCAAGAATTGTTTTAGTTTTGATTACACAAAATCTTTTGTGGATTAAACGATTGGATGTCAAGTAAGAAATACATGTAGTTCATTTAATTAATAAAAGCAATGTCATTCTCTAAAGCAATAATAGACATAGATCAATTGTGGGTTTTTAGTTTAAAATAAAGAACTTCTATTTGATAGAGTAAGGTCATTATACTGCAAACTTTTCAAATCTTCCTTGGTTCTGAGCTGTGCGTTTCTGTGCGTTGTACCTTTACGTAATCTATCCTTCGCCCACGGCCGAGGAGATCAGCCACGGCTGCATTACCTAGCGGTAAGCGGTTATTTAATACACAAGATTCGCACACCGCGACTTACACTTGCATGCATATGAACGTGTTTGAGTTAATATAGCCGTATATACAAGAACTGTTTTAGTTTTATGTTATAAAGGTTTGTCCTACTTGTATATATTTAATTAAATATTTGAGTGTAAATGAATATTAATGAACGATATTACTCCATATCGGAAAAATCGTTAGACATAAACTAATGGTTGGTTGGTTTATGTAAACTACTTTAAAAACTGTACAATTAATGTTTTAAATCAACACCCCCACCCCACCCCCCTCAAATATTAAACCTTTAAAGGAAGTGAACATGAAAAAATTATCAAGGGCTCAAATTTGTCTGTTTGATGTGTATAATGATATCTGAAAACCGTTTAGACAGAGCTTTCCTCAGTAAAAAGATATACCACTTAGAATAACTAATTCTTGCAATCCATGAGCGCTGCCATATTGTTAAAATCATTACCTCCCTGCTGGGTTATCTCTAAGCATCTAAGAGAGGGCAGCACTGATGCTGCCGTCAGTGAGACACATTGCATTTTTACACACGTGTAGTAACAGGGATAAAATGCCATCATCAAAATGTGAATGGAAACTTGAAAGGAATGTAAAGAGTTGTCATTTTGAACAGTGTTTATGGAGGAAGATTTTGGATCTCAGAATAATGCATTCCCACCAGCAGTTAATGTGACATGTAACTAGAATGGAATGTCCGTGGATCAGTGTTATTGTGACCTATTTTTTCTTGCACTCGGGAATTTCTTGTTTATGAGTTTGAACAGTATGTGTGCTACATAAATGAGCACACAAGGTGCATTGCACAGCATCCTGACTTTTAAAAAGTGTCTTAGTCCTGTTATTCTTCTGACAGCATAAACAGAACCGGCGTACATATCATCAAGATCTTATGTAAAAAAAAAAAAAAAACAAATCAGAAAAATTTCCAGGGCATTTAAATAAAAAGTAACGGTAAGAAACCCCACATGGAAAATGGAATTACAATTTTATATTAATTTAAATTGAAATCTAAAAACAGCATTTTATTTATGTAAACACTGACTGCCACATGCATCTCCGTACAAACATCTGGAATGTGACGGTCTTATATTTCACAAATTAATTTATCTATATTCATTTTTTGTACAAATCATAAATAGTTATCTGAGGTTCATTTATAGAAATGTACTAAATCCTTGTCTTCTCATGACAGTACACAAAATTTTCCTTCACATCAAGGCATAATTTTTCTCCTCAACTTTTATCAACTCTGTACATAAACACTGGCCTAGTTCCAACATTGACCCAGTCACCAGCAGCAATGTGGCTTATCTACGTCAGAGAACAGATGCATGCTGGGGAATAATGGATTACCTCCTTAAACCTTTCACTGAGAGTGTTAAATTGATAAAATCTCTTGATAGAAATAAACAAATAGGTAACAGACCTCATTTTTAAGTTTCAAAAGGCTTTTATAATTTATTAAACAACAATTATTTTTTTCATGTTCACTTCCTTTAAATAATGATCATCCCTCGCACATGGCTGAGGAGATCCGGCGCGAGTGGTTAAGTGATCGGCGGTCGGTTCGTGTTCTTCTACATGTACCTTATGACGCGTTTATGTTTCATATTTTGCACGGACACAACTTTATTTTATTATGTTTTCAACTATTAAATTGGTTTAAGATAAAGTTATTTTACTTTTACAGTTGATGAAGCATTGATTTATACGATAGCGTACAAGGTAGTTTAAAAATCAAATCAAATTATAATCAAAGTTCCATGTTACATGTTTGCGGTAGGTGCTAGCACGATAAAGGAATGCCCTGAATTGAGGCATTCGATGATTATTTTAGAAAATATTCACATGAGTTTAAACAACTTTAGATTAGATTCTATCGGTCACATATTAATCACTTCTGTAGTTTCATTGTGGAAGCGAACTCCTTGCTGCCCCCCCCCCCCCCCCCCCACTCCTCCCGCCCCGCTGACAGGTGCTCGCGCTGGATTTTTTTTTAATTGGAGAAAAGATATCAAGATCTGTCGAAAAACATTTTTGGTGGTTTCTTCTTTTGTGTAACATTTTGTTTCACTTTCCCACCCCTTTGTTTATTCGGCCAGTCTGTGTTAATTCAATTGCCGCATGCGATCGAGAATCTTGTGCCGCTTCAGTGCACACAGCTCAGAACATTTATAGCCCCAGGTCATCAATTGTTATGTATTTGAGTAACAGTTGGAAGGGTGATTTTACTACATAAAATAATAAAATCATAATATAATCTATTTTAATTGAGTACCATGCGTATAGATTCCCATAATAATTAATTTTTTTATTTCCTTTCAATGTTTACATTTAATTTTGTTCAAATAATTAACAAATTTTCTATCATTTAAATTGTGTGCTTTATCAAATTCTGATTCCGATTACCTTGAATTCATTAATTTTCCATTGGCTTTTGACAAAAGAGAGACGCCTGACCATCCAATGAAAACAAATACACAGAGTTTGATTGACAGGTTCAGCCAGGTGCATGTCTCGCCCGATGTCCGAGGTTATGTGTGCTGCTTGTACACAGCCGAATGGTCTCAGTAAGAGTTATCGATGTAAATAGATAATAAAAATACATGCTTATCAAAACATGATCGTGCAAGTTAAAGTTGATTTAGGTTTGTTCCAATAGAAATCATGTTTCGCTAACTGTATTTAATATTTTTTATGTATAGCGAATTTTAATATTGTTTCAGTACTGAAACATCGCATGAAAACGTTAAATATACATGTACTCTGTAACTAGTCGTCTTTTAATACATATACCTTTCTTTTGTTTGTTAAAAATTCGTTCAATTTTGTTAAAGTAATGTAAAACACGCGCGCCATTTTGAAACAATTTAAAACTTGTCAGAGAGTTCCGAATGAAATCTGATGAACGTTTCAAACGGTTCTCGCACGCTTTGCTCGAAACGATTTACACGCTTTGCCCGAAACGCTAAACGGTTTACATGAAACTCTAAAAGGTTTACACGAAACGTTTCTCGCACGTTGGCCGCACGCTTTTTTGGTGTAGTAGTACGTTTTAGGGTCTGTAAATTTTGTCACCACGCAATTCTAAACTTGCACATAGTCTTCTAAAATTTAGAAATATTTTAATATAGAAGTTATCTTTGAGAAAAGTTTACGTGTTTTGTAGGCGAGTTCAGTTTAAAAAAGAAATACAATTCCTGACATGAATCATGAGTACATACTGTTTAATGTTTATAACAATGCTTGCTACCCTTTGAAAATTTAACTCGCCATTAAACATGATCTCATTTTTTAAACAATGTTTGAAACGATTACATAAACTCTGCTCGACAAATAGTTTTCCTAAAATATTTTCTTCCTTTCTTTTTTCAAAACACGTTTTATATACAGACTTTCAATTACAACACATTTTTATAACAAAAGCAGAACTGAAAGTATAGTCATTATAATCGTAACATATATTTTCAACTCGCAGCAACAACGGAAGACCTACTCGGGGCTTTGCCACGAGCTCTGCTCTAGTTAAAGTCTATTGTTTGTCCAACTTAAGAAAACCCCTGGAACTAACACAGAATATACAAGATATACACAACAGGTGTGTCGTGTGCCCAGGTGCACGTCAGGGTTTCTAAAGGCGTTGAATCTTAGTATGTACGAGTATACGATAAGTCTAGTGAATAAAAGTTAATTTACATTTGTAATTCATTTTCAAAGTATTATTTCCTAGCTCTGGGTTTCAAATATGTTACGTCTACAAATTAACGATACATGTATGAAAGAGTAAAATCTTGAGGCTAATTAATTAATGTACCGGTGATCATAAATAGGGGTTGATTATTTAAATATATGTATAAGGGTAAATATGTCAAATATACCCGGCCTGGCACATCATACAATTGTATGTACAAGTCATTTGCAATTGCCACATGCAGTAAATACGTCACCGGTAATTGGTAATTTTGTTTGTTATAGAATTGATAGTTTAAAAATCATGTACATACAATTACATGTAAATATTTAAACATATTGGAACGGCGCCGCGATCATGAAAACCGGGAAATTGCGGGAAATTGAACAAATACCCTAATAGTAGCAATGCATTTAATAAAAGAAATGATTTCATTTTCTTTCTTACATTTTTATAGCTATAAATTAGATGAATTACGTATATATCTACTCGGTTTAAATTTATTAACTAAGAACTGAAGACTACTGTAGTGAACCTAACGGTTTCCATTTAGGTATAATATATTTTTGTTCACTGAAGACCAAGTTCCGTATTTCATTCTAAATACATGCATGCATGTAATTTATAAATTAGATATAATTGATTGTTACAAACTGAATGGTTTGTCAAAATCTTTTCAAGTAAACACATTCAATACAGTGATTCAATATCCACTGATATATAGGATATAAAAACGCTTATAAATATGTAAGTTGCCGTGGCGCAGAGGATTTGTGGTGATGATAGTAAACTAAAGGTCCCGGGTTCAATTCTCACCGCGGCCGGTTTTTTTTTTTCATTTTTCTTTCTAGAACAAAAACCGTTTTAATACCTTTTCTTTCATAAAGTGAATACATTTTGTTGGAAATTAAGCACAATATTGAATTAAATTTTTTTTAATGGCTTAAAGGTGGCTTAAAGGTAGCTTAAAGGTGGCTTAAAGGTGGCTTAAAGAAGTTTGGACATTAAGGACCTATAAGTTGTCCTTAAAGGTGGCTTAAAGGTGGCTTAAAGATAGTCTTTAAGCTGCCTTTAAGCCATCTTTACGCTTTCTTTAAGCCACCTTTAAGCAATACATATAGCTTAAAGGTAGCTTAAAGGTGGCTTAAAGATCGTCTTTAAGCTACCTTTAAACACCTTTAAGCTATCTTTAAGGAGGACTTAAAGATGGTCATTCATCCTGTGTAATGTTTCTAACATACGACTTCCAAAAATATCTAAACTGTTTGTGACACTTAAAATCTCACAAGGTTTAAATAAGTTTTCCTGAAAAACAATGTTTCAGAATATATTGCATCGAATTTATCGATTATTTTGAAGAACTAAGTGTTGTCAGCGGTATTGATTTGTGCTTAGGTCCAAACACTGTTTCACTTTCGGTTTGCTCGAGTTAGTGCATAGGAGAGTTGATTAAAATTAACTCCCAAAAATCTTTTGTAAGACTGCTTAATAAGTCTGTTTACATTTTTTGAATGGGCAAATTAACAGATGCTCTGCTGAGACAAAACCGAGCTCATTGGTTAATTTTTTAATCCCACTGATCAGTTTTGTTTCTATCTAGAACTGGCCTTCATGCCACGTTCAGACAGCTGTTATAGAGTGAAGAATGTCTGATTCCTGTAACATGCTTTGACGCAAGGATCAGAGTTAAACTGCTCAATGTTAACGGTTGGTAACACGGCTAATCCCAGACTCAGATCTACTACACAGACACATCGTATCAAGAATTAAATTCATTACTGAGTTATGGGAATAGGTCTATCCTAAATCAAGTTCAGATAACCGATAAAAGGAAAACAGTTTGAACTGCATGTCAGATAGGATCTGTGTTACAGAATAACATGCCTGGCATGTACTCTATTCTACCAGAACCTGACATTCTCAATCTTAATATAAAACTCGAGGTTAACTAGCTCCAGGTTGCAGCATGTTTTATTATTTTCCCTCAGTAAGAACTTATGAGCCATGGATGATATTGGGGGTAAGGGAAGGGGGGTGTCTATGATATTATAATACATGTACAATAATAGTAGGATCTAGCTCCTCAGGACAGAGCATAGATAATTTATATATACAATGATGACTAGGGTGTTAAATAATCCTCTAGATATAATGGGTGAAAATTTAAAGTTTATGAATATTTTGATGCGGTAGGTAATATAAGACCGATCACTCCAGACACCCAGGTGTGAACTGACAATAGATTTTACTTGATGCACAAGGCATAAATAATACAACACGTAATATATCGGCTCTTTGTATGAAGTGTATACATTTTTTTTTTATTTTGTCGCACACCATCAAACGTATGCATCTACTTACACTGTACGTAATAGCTTTATTTTTTTTTAACAGACTGGTTAGATTCTCGGTAACTATGTAGAAGAAAATTAGTTATATAATTATTAGATAATTTTTAGGTGACGGGGACTGTTAATTAGTCGAACATTAGGTAAATGAGAAATTCCCCTCATTATCATTTTTATGTCTCCGGAGCATTGTATTGTTTACACTCTTCATTGTCCTGTTAATTTTTGTCATGTACATTTTGCACACTGCTATGTGCACATGCAGTCTAATACAAGATTATGGTGTTTTTTTTTTTTTTTTTTGGTTTTTTTTTTGGTTTTTTTAAATGTCTACATATGTTTGTTCACTTATGTATATATGTTAAACCTATGAATCGTATGGTTCTTGGATAATTATTTTATCGTAATTTTGAGCATTTATATTGGTATTTTCCCAAATTGCACAACTCAGAAATGCGAGGGATAACTTTGTTCTATATAAACAAGAGGCCCATGGGCCACATCGCTCACCTGAGGAACAACAGGTATGATAAAGTCAGCTTAATGGAGTCATAATACAATCTGGACAATGTACATTAATACATGTAGATCCTGTATAAATAAAATCCATTTTTCCCCCTTGGAACTCGGATAGCCCTGATTGCTGCCAATATTTACAAGAGCAGACTTTAATCACCGCTCCTGCACATATATAGGGAACTCAATGTTACGCAGGCAGGGATGACCGCACATAACGCAACTCAACAGGTACCAACGTTAACGCAAGCAGAGATAATGCAATCAGGGATGACCGCACACTTGCGCCAACAGCTCAACCTAACGCAGGCGCCGCAATCACCACCAATACAAGCAGGTATGACCGCACACTTGTATTAATGCGATACAGGGCAGAAATGACCACACATTCTGTATCGTTGGTTAGAAAAACACGAAAATTAGATAGACCAGGGATGTTAACACCCTCAATCTCTCCGTACCTGTTCAAGTTTAACCCCAAACAGTCGCTCGGTACAAAGCAATAGACACTGCCCTATATATGTGCCGGCCTAAAATAATTCATAGTATCTAAAAATTGGAAATCAAAAATAAACAAACTAATCCAGCCTAACCCAAAACTACTTATGCAAAACAACTTAAATACATTGAATATTTATTATTGTATAAAAATAATCATCACAATAATTGGTTAACAGTGGATGCATTAATTAAAATAATCAAGAATCAATAAATCAAGGGCAATAACCCAAAACAGTAATAAAAAAAGATTCTAATGAAAAAATAGCTGCCTGCTTCAATTTTATAGTCATATCACATGTTGAGTATTGCAGTTCTCAAAAAGATCCTTTACAATTGTTTATATATGGGATATTTTGCTACATCAAACTCTGAACCTTCTTGTGAGGCCGAAGAATTGTCCTGGAGCCAAAGTCTTAACAATTATAAAGAATCATCTTGCTGATTAGTTTCTGAGAAGAAGATTTTTAAAGATTTACTCTTTATTCCTATGTAAAACTTTAACACCCCCCCCCCCCCCCCTATGTGGCCTCACCCTACCCCCAGGGGTCATGATCTTCACAACTTTGAATCTACACTACCTGAAGATACTTCCCACAAGTTTCAGCTTTCCTGGCTGATTAGTTTCTGAGAAGAAGATTTTTAAAGATTTACTCTATATATTCCTATGTAAAATTTTAACACCCCCCCCCCCCAATGTGGCCTCACCCTACCCCTAGGGATCATGATTTTCACAACTTTGAATCTACACTACCTGAGGATGCTTCCACACAAGTTTCAGCTTTCCTGGCTGATTAGTTTCTGAGAAGAAGATTTTTAAAGATTTACTCTATATATTCCTATGTAAAACTTCGACACTCCATTGTGGCCCCAACCTAACCCCAGGGGTCATGATTTTCACAACTTTGAATCTACACTACCTGAGGATGCTTCCACACAAGTTTCAGCTTTCCTGGCTGATTAGTTTCTGAGAAGAAGATTTTTAAAGATTTACTCTATATATTCCTATGTAAAACTTCGACCCCCCACTGTGGCCCCACCCTACCCCTGGGGGTCATGATTTTCACAACTTTGAATCTACACTACCTGAGGATGCTTCCACAAAAGTTTCAGCTTTCCTGGCTGATTAGTTTCTGAGAAGAAGATTTTTAAAGATTTACTCTATATATTCCTATGTAAAACTTTGACCCCCCATTGTGGCCCCAACCTAACCCCAGGGGTCATGATTTTCACAACTTTGAATCTACACTACCTGAGGATGCTTCCACACAAGTTTCAGCTTTCCTTGCTGATTAGTTTCTGAGAAGAAGATTTTTAAAGATTTACTCTATATATTCCTATGTAAAACTTCGACCCCCCATTGTGGCCCCACCCTACCCCCGGGGGTCATGAATTTCACAACTTTGAATCTACACTACCTAAGGATGCTTCCACACAAGTTTCAGCTTTCCTGGCTTTCTGGTTCTTGAGAAGAAGATTTTTGAAAATTTCTCGAAATTTTTCATTAATTTCTAATTATCTCCCCTTGAAAACGGGTGTGACCCTTAATTTTCACAACTTTGAATCCCCTTTGCCTAAGGATGATTTGTGCCAAGTTTGGTTGAAATTGGCCTAGTAGTTCTTGAGAAGATGTTGAAAATGTGAAAAGTTTACGGACAGACGGACGGACGGACAGACGGACGGACAGACGGACGGACAGACGGACAGACGGACGACAGACAAAATGTGATCAGAATAGCTCACTTGAGCTTTCAGCTCAGGTGAGCTAAAAAAACCCCAGCAACTGGTGTGATCACATCTAAAACAAGGACTGATTCCAGACAGAGTCGGTCTAAGTGTAAACGTTTAAACGTTGTGTGACAAACACACTTTTCTAGATTTGAATAAAAACCCAAACATTTTTATGGAGAAAGTAATGTGTTTGAATAGCTGAAATGTCCCAAAGTAGATTTAATTCATCGCTTCCGTCATCTAAAATTTGAATAAAAAAACCTCATTTTCTCTCATTGCAACAAAACTTAAATTTTTGGTTCTTAATCTACTTAATATATATATATAACCAGATTCCAGCCAGGCCATTGCTACTTACTGTTGCTCGTTTTGCTTTCTTAGAGTACTGACGTACTATATAACCGAGGCACGGGTACTTATACAAAAAACAAACTACAAAGCAAGTTATCATTAATATATTTATCATATCTACATTCCTCTTGCCAAATGTCATTAAATGTCATATCTTACAGATCTTGACTGGGGAAAAACCTGCTGTTTGTGATTCGGTAAATGAAAGCAACATGGGACCCTTCACACCATTCTCCCAAAAAATCTCGAGAGACTACGTCACAATCAGATCAGGTCACATGATAAATTCCACAGATGAGAAGTGCAAAAACTTTGATACACATTTCATGAATTTTAATTTTATGAATGTAATACAGCATAGAAAAAATGATGGGTTTCTAGTGTTGAGGTAAACGCGTATGAAAATATATCACTCCATCTTGTGATGTATTAAATTGTGATTAATTCAGGAATGTAATGCATTATTAGCTATCAGATTTCGACCTGGCTGGGTATATATTAGAAATGATGTGGGTTTGCAGATTAGACTGGTTGAATGGGTACAGTTAAAATTTACATGTTACTTAAGTATGCTAAAAACTGAAATAAAATGATATAAGAAAGGGTGAAAACCGAAAGGATCAACCATGGCATTTGACAATGTAAAAACTTAAATGTTTTAATGCATTGGAAAAATCTTCAATGTTTTGTTACATACTCATTTCTTTTCATATTTTTCAGAGAATGTTGACGTTTCATTTGTAAAAGATTTTGTTTAAGAATTTTAAGCACGTTCAACGAACGACTATAAAAAAATCAACCGTATTGAAAAAAATGATATATACAAGTTTGTAAATTAAATTGTTCAGAAAGCTGTTAAGAAACTCATAAGTATTATGCAATTCAAGAGACTCTTCTCTCCAATACAGTTAGGTGTAATCAGAATCTATCCCGACAACCCCATCATTTATCACCAGCAGATTCCTTCTTTAAAAAAAAATCAATCGCTCCTTCCACCTGTTTTCTACTTAGCAGGGGTGAAGTTTTGCCATTTTTTATTTGACTCCGGCTCGTAAAATATGTCGGCAGTTTCCAATGAGTGATGTCTATGCTTAGCTCTTGAGACCGGAATTTATTTGTCTTTGTGTTGAATGGCTTGCTTTCATGTTCTGTGATTGCGTTCGACTGTTGTATGTCTAACTTCGACACTGATTACATAAGGTTAATGAGATGAACAAAAAGAGGACATTCTCTAACTGTAGAATTCATCAATTGGCACACTTAATCTCACCACATCTCTCGTGTCAAATTCAAAAGATAACCTACTAAGATAATGATAATAATATTTTTTCTACACACAAAAAAAAAGACAAACGTACATAATATGATAGAAAGGCGTTCCTCATTGAAAAGAATTTAACAATGCAACCTAAGCTATTGTGTTAAACCAGGCCTGATTTCAATGAAAAATCTCCCGCACACAATCGACCCGATGAGCCAGAAGCAAAAGAACCCGGTAAAGAGGACGCTGGTTATATAGCCGCTTGATCTCCGGGAATTAAGCCCCTGTTTACAAACTATTAATTAAAGACGTGATGCGGCGATCTAATGTCTGTCAGGGTCTCGGGTGTAGGGGGAATGGATTCCAGAATGAACGACTGAACCTTCCACTCAGACGAACACGTCTCCCGCTGACGATGTTTTACCGCCAAAACGTCATCGCCTACTTACCGCGCTGCCAACCTAACAGTCTTACACGTCACGCGGTCTGCGGTCCCAGGCAGCGGGGTCAGGGGAGGTTACTGGATGAATGACCTCTGATATACCGAAACTAAAGATACGAGGTACAGGTAGTTTAGGTCTACTCCAAAGTGTTCAGCTCTGAGCGCTGATACTAAATGTGCTCACCTATAGTTGCTCAGAGGTGCCGTCTTTGCCGTATTCGTAAGGGACAATTTGTTTCAGCCGTTTGATCTCAGAAAACTTTTCTGCACTTGATTCTCACGAGAGCAGTTAGCAGTGAATTGACGATTGCAATCGGAGTAATGTTCTTGACATTTGTATTGAAGTTAAGACTTAATCGGAAGTCAGCGCGGTCGATCCTTTTGAAAAACATATACATATTTGACTTAAGAAGATCATTGCATCATTTATCATCTTTTGATATATTGAAAAATTGCGCAAGTACCTGTTAACAGATTGAAGAGAATGTTCATTTTGGCCTTAGCTTTTCTGTACCCGTGGTGCGAGTTCACTAAATGCTTGTGCTATATAGATACGGGTGAAGTTCATAGCTAATTTTGTTCGCGAATACAGAAATCAGGACGAACATTAAGTTACCCTAAATATCCTGTAAATATATTTGCTATATTTCCTCGTCATTAAATATTAAGTAAAAAGGTATTATCCATCGTTATATACCAGCATTTTTTTTTAAAACATTCTCTGACCACACTACTCACCAGTGATACATTCCATCAGGTCCAGATTGGCTCTCTCCAACTCGGTCTGTGTTTTGTTCAGAGTCCTCTCCAGCTTTGTGTGGTTGCCCTGCAGATTCTTGAAGGCCTTCAGGCTGTTGTTGAGCTTCCACTGGTACAGACCCAACTCCTCCTTAAGGTTGGACTCGGACCGGACCAGTACGTAAAGCTGGTTCTCCAGCTGCAGGACCCGGGCGTCCGTGTAATTAACCTTCTCCATGGCCTGGGCCAACTGTTCAGATTTGAACTTGATTTGATTTTTTAAAACGTATCTTTCCTGTACCATTTCTCTGACTTGGTTCTCGGCTGCGATCACTTTCTGGCTGTTCTTGAATAGTTCGTCGTGGGCCTGCTGTAAGGCCACTGTCGTGTCATTCAGCCTGATCTCCATGTCCGTCACTTTATTGGCCTTAGCCTCGATTTCGTTCCTCAAATTTGTAAAATGGTTGTGAAGAGAAGAAAGTAGTCCTCCCTCCGCGGTTTGGACTCCTGGGAAAAAGTTCTCGATGTTGACCGGCCCCTCCAAAGCCTGACCAGAACTGAAGACCCCGTCACGTGCGGGGATGGAGGAGCGCAGCAGTTTCTGGATGGAGGCCTCCAGTTCACGGATCCGGTCCTCGTGGTTGACTTTGACGACGTTGAAGTCCCGCTGCATCCCGGCCACTGTGTAAGAGTCCTTCTGTATATTGGCATCTCCTTTCTGTAACGGCCTGTCACAGTTGTTGTTCGATAAGTACACATTGTAAGAACACTCTCCGTCACGTAGGACGCACTGATTTGATAACACAACAATACATTGTGTCAAAACGAAAACCACACGGATCCAAAATTCCATCTTAAATATATAACGATATAACAACCGAGATAAAGCGCTAATAAATTAATTAAATTATAACGACATAATATCTAAATGGATGCAGTAATGGATATCCTGAGAAGAAATCATCAAGCATGGCCGTGCTCCAATGACGGTCGTCCATCAATGATGACAGAGTCAGCACCCGTCCTCCCGTCCCTGCATCCCGCGCTGACACATTTTTTGTTGTGGTACACCGTCAGCAAGTGCGCGTCTTCTCCCTCCCGCCTGCTCTCGTGTACTCGTGCTACTTACCGCGCTACTAGCTCCAGAACGCTTAAATGGGAGAGAAGCCCCCGACTGTCTAGGTGTTGGGGCTGCTCCGTTGGTATTGCCTTTCATACACTCGGCTACTCGATACCTCGTCATTAAGGGTTCCGATGATCGCTCAGGTGTATATATTTTGAAATATTAGCCGATTTGGGATACAGAAAACATTAAAATATACGGTAGATCTGTCAGATAAGCGGGAGATAAGTAATAAACTTATATTTTGGTCCCTGTGTAAATTTTTGGTGATATTTATGATCCCGTTCCCCTCAGAATAAAAACGAAATAAAAAAAAAGGCGAACTTTTTTGAGACTCTTCTTTAAGCGTTACCTGGAGTTGTTAGCCACAGAAATTAACATTTTTGACATTCACAGTGACGGCAGTGGTAGAGGAAGTTTGAACCACGGAATTCTTTCTTTGAGAATTTAAATAACTCGATTAAAAAATATATTTTTAGAATTTTTACAAATATCTTTATCTAACTGAATAGATTATCGTCTTGATGAACATTCAGCGAAAGCTATTAATGCATACACATGTATGACGATATAGAATATTAAACCCCTTACAGGTAATTCTATATTTTATTTATTTCGCAAACTTCCCTCATTTTCTTCTCATTTCTCGTTCTAAAGATCTATAATTTATTTTACTTTTACACTAATAAAATGTTTAACTTAGGAAGAAATGTAGTGTATCTCCAAAGGAAAACAAGTTAGAAAATTGTTTACTTATCTGGTTTTCGTAACTTTTCGAAGATTTTTCTGATCTATTGAAGTCTTGAGTATCCATGGGTACTTTTTCTCTAGATCACCGCTTGATCAACCAATTTGTTCTTAAAAAGTTTACTTTTATAGTAAAAAAAATTTGGGGATATTAATTCACTTACTTTCAATATTCATGTTTTTTAGTAAGCTTAGTTTATATAAATGTTTTTTTTTTTCGTTTACCATGTCATGATATATTTGTCAAACGTGAGTGAGTAAAATACCTTTTTCTTACAATTTTAATTTCATTTTGTTTAATAAGTGATTTTAAAAGTTTCAATCAAAAAAGTTTAAATAAAACAAATAAATTCATAATGAACAAATGTCTGTTTCTTTTATCAGTGAATCGTGTTTAGAGAAAAAACCCGGATAATAAGCAGCAGAAAATATGATTTCATAAGAATATTGAATTTTTTTTTTTTTAGAAAAAGAAAAACTGGATTTACCGGTATATTTGTAATTTATTCAAATTTTGATTTAAAGAAACCCCACTGCCTAACGAAGGAAAATAAACAAGTTTTGTTTTATATTACCCGTCGTTTTTTAAATATTTACGAGTATTTCTAAAAATCTTAACTAAGAGTAGGATGTATTTGTTGAATGTTGTTTTCCACACATTAAATCCATGTAATACATAATTATTTTTGTACTTCAAGTTCATGTTATAAAATTATAAAAATTATAATTGAAAAAAAAATCCCCAAAACTATGATAATAAAACAAACCACTGCATATTTACACGGTGATCTCATCCTAGAAACTGCACAGGTAAATGACTTGCATAGATAATGGCTGTTGTACAGTATAGAACTGTATGTCCAGGAAACTGTCATAAAATGTCTAAAACAGAAGCTACTTCAAACAGCATTTGATCCCAGCATTGGATGATGATAAAAAAGATAGATTTGAAAACTCTTATTGAAGACAAACACGTGAGCTCTTTGGTCAATTAGCAGCCCAAATCTTACGATTTTTAAGATCCACTAAAAGGGGGAGTTCCCCTTGTAACTGTGAGAAGTCATCCCGGGAGAGGGACTTCCTACGTAAATATACAACATGACGTCTTAAATCAAATCCGTGCACGATTACATAATCCGCAATAAGTTAAAACAATAGAAGCATTACCAAGAAAGAAAGAGATAAAATCTTTAGGAGGTGATAATCGTAAATCGACGAGTGTGTTAAAGTCAAACAGATGGATTATCAAAGTGTTTTATAATCTCACATATTGATTTCATCAATTACGTCATTATCGAAATTGATATAAACACGATGTTGAAATTGAGGTCTGGAGATGATAATAACAACAAATCTTCCTCTGGAATTGATGTTGGTTATCTGACGTCTCTACTCAGACTTCGGTCGTAGAAAAATGAAAGAAGAAAAAGGATACAGAAAAAATAATTGATATGACGGAATCGAAAAAAATACATCATTTGATGACTTTGTTCAAAATGTCTGTAGTTTTAATATTTTGTAGCTTTTTGATTATAAAACTTTCACAGTGAATGACACAGTGCCCCCTCCTGTATCTGATTTAAAAACGATGGACGAAATTCTTCTTCATCACAGCTACAGTTATCTCTCTTGTTTAAAGAATCTGGCTTTTTATTGAAATAGAAACAATTTTTAAAGAGAGAGAGAGAGAGAGAGAGAGAGAGAGAGAGAGAGAGAGAGAGAGAGAGAGAGAGAGAGAGAGAGAGAGCTGCACATCATTATTTAAGAGAACCGTTTTTTTAACATGATAGATCGTTTTCGGTGTAGCTACATGTGTATTTGACTTCAAACTTGAGGGAGTTTCCATGTGTCCTTGGACAAAGTCACGCCACATACAGTTACTACAATATCTACTTTCTTTATGGGTACAGCTTCACGGATGAAAATGTATCTCAATTTGAAAGAGAAGACCCATGCATGACACAAGAGCCTTTAGCAATGAGTTTGATTTTTTCTTAAAGAAATTACTATCATAATATAACGATTGTGAATGGCATAGAGGAATTTTACGTTATGTTTGTGAATAACAAGGTCATTTCTCGAGGGTAAATGGTTTACTGTTTTATCCGTATTTCCACAAATATAAAAATACCTTAATAATCAATGAACTGGTTCAAACATTCTTAAGTTGGAGATGTGAAACTAGTAATAAGGTGGGTGCACATTTTGAAGGGCCTGGTACAAATAATAGCGTTGGGAATCCCAGTTTGGCGGGATTTGAGGAGTAAAGGAGGGAATAGTAGCACGGGTAATCGATGGACGAGCCGTTAATAAGACGTGCCCAATCATTATACATGTATTGAGATATCATTAGAGCATATCTCTCGCGAATTTCAATCAAAATTTCATTACTATAATAATTATTTATTGACATATCGACATCGATGTATGGGTCAAACAAGTGCACTTTATGGAACAAACAGAACCAAAGTAAATAAATGATTAAAAAAGCTCCTCTGTTGATATTTTCTGATAACTTGAGAATAATTTTCCGATAAATTCATATTTATTTTTGGTGATGATACTTCACCATTCAAACAAATAAAGCTGATATTTTAACTTTGACACCAAAATATCAAGGAAAATAATTCTCATGACAAAAACAAAACATAAAAAACAACAAAGCGTCAAAACACCAGAAGGATTTAGTTTCATGTTAGTGTTTCTTTACTGTCCTGACCTTTTAAAAAAAACCTAGAAAAGTCGGAAACTAGGCAGCAGATTTAATTGAAATTTCTATTTGAATTTGAAAATGAAAAAAAAACTGAGATTAAACTTTATAACGAAAACGTGTTCTCTATATCATCTATTGCTGTCGTAACTTCATGGCTATAAAACCATTTTTCACATTTTCTTTCATTAAATATATAACGTTTAGAATATGAACTTGATGCTTAAAACAAATGGTCGTTCAAATGGATTTTATAAATAATTAGGGTTTACCAATTTCCCCAAGACAGTGCACTTGTGTATGAATCAGACATCGCCTCTGTAGTCACAAAGCCCCAGCTGGTCTCAGATTATTGAATGTGTATGGAAAAGTGCTTCAACATCTACGAAACTAAAGCTTTTAAGGAAAACTTCAATTTTCATTAAGTAACTTTTCCTTTCTATATCATAAAAAATCATTCAGGAGACTTACCCGAATTCTTTGTAGTTTTTGGAGGGCTGCATGTACTTATATCTGATGTCATAAAAAAACTCGAGAAAGAATAAATAACTGCCGCTAGAATAGTAACTGGTCTTCATGGACTCATAGAGGCAATTTATTTCGACACTGGATTGGTAGCTCCGAAGAACCGATGGTACTTAACAAAAAATGACTGTTATAGTCGGTAAAAACTGGCGAGATATTTTTTTTTTTACTTTTTTTTTTTGGTATCAGAATACTGGTGAGATATATCATATAGGTCCCATGATAAAGAAGAACACCGGAAAATCCACAGATAAAACCCGTAACTGACATTAAGGATTAAATGTTATTAACATTATAGAAATATTCAACAGTTTTTTTTAACTCTCCAGAGAAATAAAAGTACCAATGCTTCAAATCATCTTTCTGTTTTTTATTTGGTAAAAAGTTTACAAACATTTGACAATTACAAGCTATATCAAATAATGGCAAAAGTGCGTATGCGTTTTTATAAGTTTACATTTGCGGTCAAGAATTGTCAAAGCTCAACAGTGATTAAACAGGGGAAAAGTGGAATAACATTCATATACAGACAAACAGACAAATAATTTATTAGTAATTTTGTAACTGTCAAATTCTAATGATGTAATATCTGAACATTGTACTAAGACATAAGCATAACACATTTTATATTATTCTGCTGAATAATGTTGCATTAGGAAGACGCCAGGGTATAACAGACTTTTAACAGTACAACAGTATCAGAAATAATGAGTGTTCCTCACCTATGTACGAGTTACTGTGTAAGACATGAAACATATATCCTTATGACGTCATATTTAAAGCCAAGAAAGCAATTCGATTCTGCTTCTTAATGGAACCAATTTCGCTGGATTCAATTTCGCTGGTGTGAGTTTTAATCCCCAAAGGTCTGTATAAGTATTGGATAATATTTATCAGCACACGTTTCGAGTCCTGCAGTGCTCCGACTGATAAAAGGCAATTGACATCTATTATCCCAGTGTCACATTTAGAATGATGAAACGTGCCTGGGTCTCCGGGTAAATAACTAGAAGTTCTCCATCTTCTATTTTCCTTCCTCCGCTTATCTATACCAAACAATACATCATTTTCTTCATTTCAATCAATCAAGATCGGAGAGTGTTCGATAGCCTATGTGGTTTTAGTTTCAAACAACATAATAGCCCTGCTTTATATAGATACAGAAATATAGATACCAGCCTCTTTATTCATTAGTATTTGCCATGTATTAATCAAGATGAAAGATAAAATCAAGTAGATTAGAGAATACATTTATTTAGATCTTGGGGTAAAATTTTATTTCTAGAACAGAGCATAGCTACTTATGGGGCATCGTTGATCATTGTTTGAGGAAGTTAAATTCTCGACCTAATTATCTCATACTTTAAGAATAAGAAAAGAAACGAAAAAAAGCTTTAAAAACCAATTATTTAAATCTATTTAATAGATTTATAACCAGTACTAACTTAAAAACCATTCATTAGATCATATATAAAATAGTACTGATTTTTGTAAAAAGATACTTTGTGTACTTTATGACTAAGGATAAAATTCGTACATATTTTTCGGCATCTTCGGCATAATTCGCGTGTAATGCACATCCCAGGTAATGGGGATACAGCTACTGAACCAAATTCATAACCAAAAAGTATTCACAAGCCGTGAGTGGGAGAGAACAAAGATTGAAGATATGTACCAGAGTTTGGAGAACTTCTCTGATGATGTGGGTGGAGGGGGCGCGTTTGATCTATAAATCACTAATTCATAAAAGCAAGAGAGGATATACGTTCTTGCCACAGACACAACAAAAATAAGATAAAACAGCAAACCACAGCATCATTACACACAACAAATACATCAGCGAGCAACAACAAATAACAGCAGCAAACAACAACAGGAAAAGAAGCAAGCCACAGCAATCACATCAACAATCGGCCAGCAACATCAACAACAACATCAACAACAACATCAACAACAACATCAGCAAACAAAAGAAAACAGCAAGAAAAGAGTAAGAAAAGAAGAGAAACAATTAAATGATTTCATAGTTACTACAGCAGCAGCAAGCATATCAACAAAAAACGCTAAAGCAACAATCGTTACAAAAATAAGCAAAAGCAACAAAAGCGTGCAAGAAAAAGCAGAGACTGCTTTAACTAAGCTGTAGCGACAATGGCAAGCAAAAAGCAAACAAACAACAACAACAATCATCATCAACAACAAAAATAAAAAAAAACACCAAACAACAACAATTGTAAAACACAAGCAACAACAACAAACATAAAGCAACAAACACAAACAACAAAGCCGTAGCAACAATACTAAGCAAAAAGAACAACATAAAAAGCAAGCAAGCAACAAGGAATAACATCATTTAGTAACAACATCAAAAAATAACACAAACAACAACAAGCATAAAAAACAATCAGGAACAACAGGCAAGCAACAACATCAAGCAACAACAGGAAAACAACCATGCAATAACAACAGCAACAAGCTAAAGCATAACCTAAAACAACTGCAACAAATGAAACAGCCACAAGCAATATTAACAACATCAAGCTAAGCAACAATAGTATCAAAATTGGTACAACAGTCACAGCTAACAGAAAAAAACCCCCGAAATGCTTTAACAGCAAGATAAGTGCTACAGTAATGCATGTAATAACAACAGCAAGCGACAACAACAGCTTATAACAAATTGTAAAAGAAAATTATATCGCACTGAATTAAAAATTATGCTTGTTATTTTAATGTTTCCAAATTGAGGACTGGACGAGTATGAAACTAAAACCTGAGAAAACTAAAGTCAAGCAAATAGGTCAATAATCCGAACCCTTTAAAAAACTTCGAGTATAGCCGTTACATATTTTGGACTTGTAATAAAGAGAGCGGAGGAGAACCATTAAATTAGATTAAACAAGCAAATTATTGTAGCTTAGCAGTGTTATAACTCTTCAGTTAATACTAGTTCATTTCTGACAACAACAGTTAAATGTCAACGACGACTATCATCATTCAAATTAAAATCAAAGTGCGTGCATTTGGAAAAACAAACCAACAGCAATCATTGAGAAACGCATTAAAAACTTTCTTATGAGAGCATCGCCCACAGAACTGTATTTCACCTCTAATGGACCGATTGCACTGTGATTTGTAAGGAGCTTTTATGGTCAATTCGAATTCTGGCGGTCATTCCTCAGAGGGGTGTAATGTTCAGTCTCAGCATAGTCCCCTACAATCTCCTTACGGCCCGGTGCACCCTGCCAGGGTGATGCCACTCGCCTTAACCCCTGAGCTCAGATTTATCAACCTTCGTCAACAGAACAGCAAAGTATCGATCCAACAGTCCCTATATAACGTCCCCGTTCCCTGACTCTGGGAAGTCACTGGTTTAAACGGCAGACAGACATAGTGAAACCGGTTAGTTATCCATCTACAACTTCGTTATCATTAATTTGTGAAATTAATGTATCGGAAAGTGAGATTGGTACCAGAAGTGAACATTTTCTTACAAAACAATGGATCATGATTTTACCTTGATTTACGATTATCTGGACAACTTTGATAACAAAACTTTGAAAAATCTGTTTGAGAACACCAATAGTTCTCTGGCGTCCTCCCACTTTCATGGCGGGATTGACCAGAGTCGGACCCTCTGGCTCGGACTCAGCTTCGGCATTCTTGTCTTGCTGTCCTTGTGTTTCAATTCTCTGATATGCTGCATCATCTTCAGGAACAAAAACTTACACACCGTCACCAACATATTTCTTGCCAACATGGCGATGTCGGACATTTTGTTGGTGTCAATCAATGTTCCGCTGAATATCGTCCGCAATGTGACCTACGAATGGACGTTAGGGATTATTCTGTGTAAGGCGTTGACGTATTCCATCATGGTTTCTTCCTACGTGTCCACGTTCACTCTGACGGCCATAGCGTTTGATAGACAGCGAGTCCTCTTGCATCCCCTGAAGCCCCGGATGACCAAACAGACGGGGGCGGCCGTCATTGTCGTTATCTGGATAATGGCGTTTACGTTAGCTCTTCCTTACGGCTTTTTCAACTCAGTCCGGGAGATGGACATTTTTGTCGTCAAAGTCACAAGGTGCAGATCGGCGTTTCCTGAACCTAAAATGAAGTGGGAACAGTACTTAACCATCGCCACCATTTTGGTACAGTACGTAATCCCATTAACTATCATAGGGGTGGCGTATGTAAGGATCATCCACAAACTCTGGCTGAGGAACCAGTTGGGCTACGTCACCGAGGACCAGCGCATGCGTCAGATTCGTGCCAAACGTAAGAGCATCAAGCTTCTGATCGCGGTGGTGATGGTGTTTGCTGTTTGCTGGATGCCACTCAATCTGTACCACATCTTGACGGACCTCCACCCCAACACCAAGACGTTCAAATACGACAGCCTCGCCTTCTTCGTGTGTCTGTGGGTGGCGGTTAGCAGCACGTGCATTAACCCGTTCCTGTACTGCTGGATTAATCCTCACTTCCGGTCAAGAATCATGAAGAAGAAGGCTTGTCGCGAAAAGAAGGAGAAGTCGGAGGGCTCGTTCGAGGAACTGGAGGACATGGCTAGTGGCCCGGATACTAACACACAGGAAACGCACGTGTACAAGTTCCCGGTGCTCTCCTTCCTGAAACAGAAATCGGACAAGTCCGTCTACTGTTAGCGGACATTGACGGTCAACGGAACACGTGGTGTAATAAGAGTAAGATTTCAATGACATTACCTATGAGTTTTTCAACCATCACTGAAACTGTGTCATTTAACTAGTTCTTATTTGATAAATATATTGTTGAATGTTACGTTATATCTACAACTCTTTTTTTCTTTTATCTAAAAGCTGTAAACTTTAAGTTGTAAATGATTATATCTTTTATGAATTGATAAGAAAAATTACCCAATAAAAATATACTGTGTCGTCGGATGTTGAATAAACCTTAATTAACGATCTTTTACCAAAATTTATCATTCATTAGTCTTCTATATTTCAATTAAAGAGAAGTTTAGCTAGGACATTGTTTTGTAAGAAAAAAATCTACACGATCATCCTTATTAGCATATGTATGTTTTTTGATCTGACTTGTCGATTTGTATATTTGTTAATACATGCACAAAACAAAGCTGTCCTATAATTTTTTCATATAAATTTATGTTTTAAGATTCCTGCATTGAAGATAATATTTGAAAACCATAGACTTCTGGATTGTTTGTAGCATTTGTTAAACTATTTTTCGTTATATGACCATTTATATTGTTAATAAAAAAATAACGTATTTTTTTCATGTTTTGATTATATATACCCGAAAAAAGTTTAAGTTATGATATATTTTGCTTACACCTAGAAGCTTGAAATTAAATTATTAATACTAGATTTATCGTAAAACAAGAATTTCATTAGCCATACAAATGATTATATCTTTTGAGAAAATTATGAATAAAAACTCATACATTTAAAATATGCATGGTTAAAAATAATAATTATGAAATCAAATAGTCGAAGTTTTGTACATTGATTTACCTTTCAAACACTTGACTTTCTATAGTATTTTTCTAAAATAAAAGTTTTTTTTTATCTCTCTTGTTTATAATGATGTGGTTAACTGACATGTCTCGAAAGTGGGGGGGGGGGGGGGGATCCTGTAGACGTTGAGAATGAAATCAAACATACCATTAGCTACATAACTAGATAAAATGAAAACTGTTGATTTAGTATTCCCTTTGTTGAAGAACATGATATAATAATGTGTTCTGTAGACAGAAGTTGATGTGAATTATTTAGATTCTTCTTAAACATTTGTCGTGAATTATACATTAAGATTCTTTCCAAAATTTGTCGTGAATTAGTAGATCCTTTTAATAATTTTTCGTGAATTATTAGATTCTCTACAGAACACCTGGTGTCAGCCAGATACTCACTGATAGAAACTAAAATTGTTATCGGAATAGAATTATTATCTGTTATTCGACATTTGGGTACGGTAAACTGTATACTAAGTACTAGTAGTCTGCAATATTCAAATCTGAAGCCCTGACATTTAAGTTAAAAAATTAAAGTAACACAATTACAGTTTGACTCAATTTCCCCCGAATGTGCATGTTATGTAGAGAATCATGGAGCATTGCTCCGGGCATTTGAAATTTATTTGAATTTCTGTTACAACACTTTGTAAGATTTCATACTTATCGCCAGTTTTTTTCTTATCTTCACTTTAATGGTTGTCAAATTGCTCATTAATTAAATATTTAAGAAATGGTCAGAGCCGATAAAGTTATATTTTCATTAAAGTGTATAAAAAATTCAAAGAATGAAATGTGTGACTCCGAACACTGATGCGTGATGTATAATACTTTGATTTGCCTGTGTTGTACATGGTAATATGTCGATCAAAGTTTGAACCAAATCGATTGATGTGAGAAATCATGATTACCGTGTGTCCTCCATACTTCAAAGAGTTTTCGTTCAGGGAATCATCCGTTTCCATTCAGCAATGATTATAAACTAGGTTAATCCAATTTGCGTGTCACCCAGTATCAATAACGACCTCCAATCAGATGTTGCGTTGTAAACGACATCGGGGAGTCCCCACATCATCGACTCGCCAATTATGACGTGCAATTACCCTGACACATTCTATTATTAGTCGCTAGTGGGACATTTTCTGTGAGAAATGTTGCGGAGAGAGAGAGAGAGAGAGAGAGAGAGAGAGAGAGGAGAGAGAGAGAGAGAGAGAGAGAGAGAGAGAGAGAGAGAGAGAGAGAGAGAGAGAGAATTTACTTTGCTTTAGATCTTGTTACTTTTTAAAGCAAGTAATTTGAAATCTCTATTGTTGTGTGTTGTGGTTAAATGCAATACAAAGAGAGTGACTTTGAAAAAAGGGAGTAAGTTAAATATACAAAGTAAGTGACTTTTTAAAGGAAAACATTAAATTTGAAAGAAAAATTCGAAACTGTGATTGCCTTTCTTTCAATCTATCTTTATTCATTTTAAGATTTTAAGTTGAATATGTTTGATTAATGATTATATATGTTTTGTATATGTAAAATGTGAAATTACAGTCAGCGACAATAATTAATAGAGATTTTTCTTGCAAATACATAGAAATAACTTTCTTTCTCAGTATTAATAAGTAAAGGAGAACATAATTGCATTGTATACTGATATGATATACCGGGAGCTGGTAAGGGGTGCTGTGAATATTGAAATATACTTTATTGTAAAGTCGATTGTAACCTAGTAATGAGTTCAGCTGCACCAATCACAATTAAAAAAATCTAGATTCTAAAAGGTATTTGCCAAAATTGGAACACATAGGTTGACATGAATAAAGCATTTTAATTAAAATCTTGTTTTGATAAATCCCTAAGTGCGTGTTGATTGGACTCAAAGCTATAGATGTTTAGCGCCTTTACCATAAAACATGTCAATTTCTCACGGCGCATTCAAATTAAACTACATTTAAAAAATATGGTTCGAGTTACCTATTTTTTATTTAATTGTGTTATTGCCATCAAATACTTTTCTGTAAATCACGCATGTACATTTCACAAGCTTCTAATTAGTTAAAGAAAATAAATTGATCATCATGTTTGGTATAAACTGCTTATTTGAAACTCGCATCAATTTCTAGTTATCAGACTTTTTTGAAGTCGGTGAAAGGTTAAATTCAGTTTAATTTAAACAAGTATTACAAAAGCGAACGAAAGGAAATCAGGTAAATGACCAAGAATCAATCCTTATGTTTTTTAAAATCCAAAACAAACAGGACAGATTATTGGGTTTTTCCGTCAAACGCCAAACGAAGGCCGATTGCTGTTGAGACTCCTATTTATTTCGTTCTCACACACTTCTCAAATTATCACAACTCCTTGCATGTCAAACAAACAAAAAATCGTCTTTGAATTTGACAGGACAGCTGTGAAAGACCATGCTTGGAAATTCCTTGCAGAGATTACAGACAATACGGTGACCATCTTTTGGAGAGGAATATCCCATTTATTGGACATTACGGCTTATATTGGCCCCTTGCAATCAATTACAACGCCAAACAAAGACATTTATTATTTCATTCAAACACAATATCTGCTGAACTGAATGATTTCTCTTCCAGAGAATTGTTGTTTTTCAGTGGATATAAAAAAGATCATCGGATATTTTCGGTTTCACAACAACACCTCTGCAAGTTTTCGTGATCAGACTGTGCAAAAAATAAGGAATTTCGAAATGTCAAGATCATTAAAACCTATAAATGATGCGCCTGAATTCGAAATTGATGGGATCATTTTTAAGATCGCTTGTAACGGATTTATTTTTTTCGCTAAGCTATTCATCAACGTGTAATATTTTGAATTTCGAAATCTCTGCTGCCTTTGTTCAACATATTCCATTAATTTGTCGCATAGACCACCTCAAAATTGTTTGCCATCTTTCGAATTCAGCTTCTTTTAAGTAACGATCGGTCATAACTTTTGTTTTAAATGCAGTTGTTTGCACATCTATGTTTTACTTATCAAACAGTTAGCCATTATGAAGAATGTTATAACTTAAAATAAGATAAAGACCCTAATACAGATAGTCAAGATGGCAACCATGGCCTTATTTCAGTGTGTAAACTGCAAGTCTCACAACATGGCTGAGGGAAAATAATTCCCGAATTCCCCTTCGTTGTTAGGAGTTTTCCGCCAGCGACAGGGACTGTACTTTTTTATGAGATGAAAAACAACGTGTAAAATGCCTGTTTTTCCCACCTTTGTAAAAATTACGAGGTCACATGAATTTTTGATGCCAGTTGTTTCGGCAGGGGGGTGAAAGGGCTCGGACATGATTTTCAAGCACATGTGTAACTTTGATGTAAACAAACTCTCGTGCCTTTGTGGATGGCTGTGTGTTTTTCGCTACTAAATTGGTTAGGAACAATTGTTTTAAAAGTTGTAAAGAGGAATTACCCCAGAAGTTTGTTTTAAACTCGCTACCCGTAACTAAAGTTGCGTAATTTCGGTAAGAATATATAGTAAAAATTAATAGTGGTGTGCAACCTGAATACAAGGTAACTGTATTACCTTGTTACCACGTGACTCGAGTCCAATTTCGCAGTTTTTTGTTTGAAAAAAAGATTAGCGATATTATTTATCAATTTATTTTATTTCCTATTCTTAGTTTGCTATCAAATTCTAAAAGAGCATTAAACATAACGTGTTTCTGCGGTTAATTAAATCACATTTGCTGATACAACAAACACAAAGTGCAATGCCGAAACGCAATCTGATTTTTTTTTGCAGATGAAGGGGCGTATCTTAAGGTCTTCAAAAAGCTAAGACACACTTTTTTGCTTCCATTAGTTTCTTAAAAAGCACTTAATGATTGCTAAAGGTAAGCTTCAGACTTCTGGATCAGGTAAAAACAAGTATGCCTCCGTAGGAGGACTTTTTGACGCTTATGCAACAAAATCTGATTTAAAGAATATCGAATTGTATTTATTTCTTGAACAGCTCTCTCTTTCTCTATTCGTTAAAGTACTGCAAGTAGACAGTTATCGCCATTCTTAATTCAAAATGATGACTTAAAAATTACTCAGAGTGAATACTTTTGCCGTGTGAGAGCGAGATCGGCTTTGTAGGTCACCAGCTTTAGAATATTTATTCACTGTTTAAATTTCATTGTCAAGATGACAAATCAACACCGAACAAGCATTAGATGAAATCGATGTTTAATCAGACGAAGAACAAAAATTCAGTCGATGAGGGGACGCACATCTCTGCTGTAGTTACAGATCTTGATGACTCCAGGGTGCGGGTTATCTGAGGCCTTTATGTAAGCTAATGGATTGATGATATCATCTTCATTTTTTGTCCTTTTGGTCATAATGGTTCTTTGAAAGCTCAGCACAAATGCGACTCAGTTGCTACGATTTTTGATGCATTTGCTGTCATTGAGGACAATGAATTTGACTCTGCAGACTGTTTTCTGCGTTTCGAAAAAATATGACTGCTAATGATATGTGTGACGTCTTATTTACTTTTGGTTGATGCTACGTCACCGGAAGTTATCTGATAAGCCTAGTTACATTACAACCTGCGACAGATTGGCCTGATGTTCCCAACATTGAACGTTGTGTCGTTAATCACATCCCCGCCATCGTACCCTATGACAGCCTTGCTATGATGAACTTATGTCCTGTGCCATTCATGTGACATAAGTCTCATATCCTAGGTTATTCCTATGCACTCTATAGAAGTTGTATGGTCCGTCTCCGTAATCTGCTAGGAGTACAGACTAACTCTGCTTAGTGTGTATGAGAATTGTTATACTGTGGATATTCAAATAGAAATATCAATCTGATTATCGAATATTGCTCTCAATTATAACCAACGTATCAACCTTACAGTGTACATATTGCTTGATCCAACGCCCCGCCATCTATAAAAGAATTAAACCCCTCCCCCAAAAACCCCAACAAAATGAACAAATACCAATCCATATTAACTTATTAGGGTTGATAAACATGAACATATTTATGACTGGTCTACTTTTATCACAACGATATATATGAAATGTGTTCTTTATATATTTATATGAGGCTAAGAAATCTCACAAACTTTTGCATTTAAAGCATATTTTTGTTAAAACGATCCATGTAAGTTAGATTTTGTATAATTGAGTGATAAACAAACAGGTATTTTAATGGTTTTTACAATTCATCGTGTGAATTTGTCTTCACATAGTTCGACAATTCAGGTTGAAATAAAGCTACTTCTTCCGACGAATAATCAATGTGCGATATGATTGGATAATCCAAAATGAGGTAATGACGTTTGTCCTCGTCATACGCAGGCCACGTGATCTCTGTGTCGTCGTCACTGGGGTTTCTGAAAATAATGTTATTTCACAAAACTTAGTGAAAAATTCATTCACAAATAAAGTTTATCATGATATCATGAGTTATACATCTTAAGTTTAAGTGTTAGAAAATGTTACGAGCTACTGTGAAAGAAATAGTCCTTAGACCTCGTACATACCCAGTTTTGGCGAAATTAGTCCAGTAACGGACAACCTTTCTGGAGAGATCATGATGAAAGTCTCTCATCTGTAGATTGATGGGTGTTGCCATCAACCTGAACAGCAAATAGAGTTCATCCCCGTGGCCACAGCCTCCGAACCACGGGGGTGGAGGGGGACCCTCGGGGAGGGGGCTGATGAGAGTGACCAGATAGTGGTAGGTCTTTGAGGCAGCGTTGTTCCTGGAGTGGGCCACGAGGGCACTGATGGTAGGGGTGACAATGGTGGCCTGTCCATACATCTGTATAGCCTGGTTACTCTGGTCCAGACTACCCCTGTGACTGTGGTAGAAGGCGACTACTTTATGAGTCAAGATCGGATTGTTTCCGTACAGCGAATTGATTACACCGGGAGCAATGGAATCTTTAAACACGTGAAACGGAATTTCTGAGTCTAAAGAAAAGTTTAAATTATTTTCATACTCTGAGACTAAGCTCGTTTTTCGACTGTCGACGATCTTTCTGTAGAGAAGGCTACCCTCCACATCCGTAGTACCAGCAACGAAATCCAGGGATCGGAAAAAGCGAGACTCGTTGCTATCAAAATCGTACAGAAGTAAATAAGGGTCCTTTGTTATAAGCTCGCCGTCAATCCACGGCCCCACGTAGAGGTCTGCCGTGATATTATCAGTAGGAATAAAGTCTTGAAGACTGACGGCATTCACAAGTTTTTCAGCAGGAACTGATTTCAAACAATCAAGATAGATTGAAGACTGAGTCGTTTCTGTACAGTTAGTTCTCTCTGACAGAAGCCGGTCGACTTTTTCTGCGTTGTTTGGTTTGACAACTGTATTACGGGACACCACACCACTCATTGCTATCACTCTTTGAAATAACCCCCCGTTTCTGGGCATTAACGACAAAAGATGGGCACAGACGGCTCCGGACGAGTGTCCAATTATAGTGACATTTTCCGGATTACCCCCGAAAGCTGCAATGTTTTTATGCACCCACTGCAAAGCTGCAATCTGGTCCCACAGACCAAGGTTCTTGGTCACGTCTTGGTCATCTATATTTAGAAACCCGAATACTCCTAGTCTGTAATCAAACGTCACAAAAATGACGTCACCGTGTGCGACAATATTGTGCGGGAAGTACTCGCTGGTCGAGCCATGAATAAAGTCTTTGCCTTGAATCCACACCATGACAGAGAAGGTTTTAGTTTGTTTAATTTCGCGGCCTGGAACATAAATATTCAAGTACAAACAGTCTTCGGAAAACCCCATTTCGTACGTACCTATGTAATCTCCGTCATCTTGCATACATCCGGGTCCATGATCATTCGGAATGCCTCGGACATCGTCCCATTTTCCGATGGGCCTAGGTTTCCGGAACCTGAGGTTGTTTACGGGTGGTTCGGCGTAGGGAATCCCTATGAATCGAATCATTGGGTGGGTTTGGTTGTGTGTCTCCTTGTAACCTTTGATCCGACCCGACGGTGTGTCAACCAATATGGAGGGGTTGCTCGTCTCACCATGCGCTGATTTACGGGACAGTGCTAGAACCATGACTAACAGAAAAAGAGAAATCTGTAATGAAAAAGATTAGAATTTTGAAATCTTTTAGTTCTCGATTTTGACGAAAGACCCCCCCCCCCCCCCCCCCTTAAAAAACCCCAAGTTAGACCCTAATTAAAATCAAAAACAAAAAATCAAAACAAATAAACACTCCTTCTACAAATAACCTTTAAAGAGAAAATGAATTAAATGATTAAACAAAGCAAAAAACGTCCACCACTAATGGAATCGGTCCATACAATCTCACATATTGGAATGCATTTATGTATATCAATGTATGAGTAACTTACACATTTAGCGATATCCGCCATCTCAGGGTACCTCTGTGTTTAAGATGAAGTGAGTGAAATTTGTTCCGTAAAGTTATTGTTTAATACGGTCAACTCATTATTGTGCACAGAAGTCAGGTATTAAAAGCTCTGAAGATTAGGTCAGTGTGTATTATGCCGGATTAAAGGATTAAGGACTAACCATAACCCGGAGTCGAAGTAAAAGTGATAGTAAAACGTGGTTTTTAATAAGCCAACTGACATGTATTTATCTTTTAAATTCATAAATAGCTACTGACCGAGCGGGTGTAAAATGACACATTAAGACAGTCAACTATCAGGACGGACCATGATCACTTAGTTCTAATCATCTCATACATTGACAGCAATACAAGATGCATTTCAAGAAATCAATTTTGCTGTAACACATGGGCTTATTAAATTACTGTGTGCAACTTCAACATTAAAATGAATATAAAAAAACACAGTTTGACTTTATCAAAAGGAAACAGTTCTTTAATATGGAATGTATGTAAAGCGATGATGTTTGTACAGGACGATCCCACTATTATTGTTCTCTTATCAGAGCTACTAGATAGTATTTTGCACAATCACTATGTATAGAAATCGAATTTTAAAACTCTCTATCGATAAAGTATTTTGTTATAAGTAGACTAAATAAGTCCAACATGAAATGTGGAGCTAATATAAGTTTTTGAACGTCCTTATTAATCATTTATCGTTATGACCCTGTCGAGGTCATGCTTTGCCTTTGAGTAAGTTTATTTATTGTGTGGGGTCGCAGATAAGTAGAAATTCGGTCACAACACATTACAGACACCATGCTCACAGAGCTGCTATTCTTACTGGTCGGATGGTGTAGCTCTATAGGTAGGCCACTTCTTACTGTTTCCGTCAAAAGTCCATAATATGAATTAAACAAAACGTCAGCATAGTTCATAAAAAGCGAGAAAATGGCGTTTGTGTTCTGTTCGTAGCCTCCGTTTTTTGATTGAGTTGTTGTTTGCCTATATTTAAAGAAAACTATACAAGACGCAATGTTTGACTGTTTCAGTGAAGGGCGCATGTCCAGACGGTACCTTTACTTACGGAAACTCGTGCTACCTTGAATTCAATATCCGGGCAACGTGGGCTGAGGCCTCCGTAAGTCGTCCGTCAAATAGACAAACCACAGTTGCATATGCCGGAAAACTGCAGTGTCACTTTTCCCGCCTTGTGTCAATTGTGACGTCTGCACTCTATGGCGCTAGCCGCCAGCAAGGATGGTCTATTTATCATTTTAAAAAAATAGAATTTGTTTCAAATGTCTGCATCACAGACAAATTTTAGTGATAGATATATTGATATAGTTAATGTTGTAAGAAATAGTGTTGGGAAACGACATTTTGTCTTATGTACACATTGACACGGTGTGGTGTTTTTTTTTTAATGTCAGATCATATGCCGGGCGTATGGCGGTTACTTGGCCAACATCAACGATATTCATGAACAACACGTGATAGAAACCGTCGTCTCCAGGAACATAGGTAAATCCAGGCATGGTCCATATTACTGTCAAAACTGATTCTGGTATCAATATGTTTGCAACAATTTAATAATGATGGTAGAAGTGATTTTTTTAGTCCTGATATATTTTTACAACACTATAGGGCCTGTAACAGTTCACAACAATTTGTTATATAATATACTTTTGCATAAACTAAGATACAAAAGGGATTTGTGCCCATCACCAGTACCGAGACCATTAGTTCACAATTCTGCTTTTGACGAAGAATTCATACTGTTGAAGTCGTTTTTGGCAGGAGGCTTCAGCCCCGGGATTTTCTGGCTGGGAGGGACGGACGTCCAGATCGAGGGTGAGTGGGTCTGGACGGGTAACGTGCAGGCCATGGGCAGCTACAAGAACTGGGCCCCCGGGGAACCCAACAACGCTAACGGTAACGAGCACTGCCTGGAGATGGACATGGGGGGACAGTACCATTGGAACGACAACAACTGTGAAAACAGATTCAACTTCATCTGTGAAATGCCGTACGAATAATGCTTTCTTTTATACTCAGAGTTATTGTTCGTTACATTTTATTTAAGGAACGGCCTTACAAATCGAGCATTTCTTATATATTCAGAGTTATTGTTCGTTGCTAACTTCGTCCGTGAAATAATGCCGTACCAATGCATCCCCAGTAATGGTAACTCGTTTTTACAGGACGGCTGATCCAGGTATAGGCGCTGGTGGCCAGGGTGTCATTGGATAAATAACCACCCACCCACAGGTCATTCAGCCATGATATTTCTTATTTTTAATCCATGATATATGACGCTGTTTGGATAGAGAAATGTGGCCCATGGTTTTTGTTCAGCTGGTGTATTTGATAAAACTATGAGCCACTTGAAATAAACAAAATTAAACCTTTAATATGCATCTTTTATTTTATTTTCACTTACACAAGGGATATATAAACTCGTTAGTACAAAGGCCCCTTCATACAGCCATGAATGACTTTCACCATTTGTCCGGAGTGTAAGACTTTACATGCGTATGTGGTACCATGTAACTTATAAATACATTTTAAAATCATGCTTCTTTGTTATTTCAATCATTATTTATAATTTTGACGTCATTCTACCAACGACTACACTACTTTGGCAGAGTTTAGGATAAAGAGGTTTCAGGAAACTCTGTGTTATTTCCGGAAGTTAGTGAATTTTTCAAAATCTGTATTAGACAACAAGGAAGTCAATCTTATAAGCAAGAGCATTATTGAGTGTAAATCGAGTGCGAACACTTTCTTCCTCCCTGAGATATGGAGTATATGGCTCCAATCGTTAGCGTACATCTGCACAGTCAAGAGGGATTCAAGGCGTGAGTGTTGGATAGTACAAGAACTACAACTCTAACCACTTGTATTTTATAAATCCAATAAAAATCTTCAAATATGTCAAAATAAAATTATCATTTAAAAAATAAAATTATCATTTGTAGCAATCCCCCCCCCCCCCCAATAAAATTTATTTTAAAGAACACCAGAAAATCAAAACAAACAAAAAACATACCCTCGCCCCAACAAACAAATAAAAAAGAAAGAAAAATAAACTAAACCCACCGAAATAAAATTAATAAAACAACCCATGCAAACGAACCAAAGAGCAGTCAAAGCTCCAAGTGAACCCCCCCCCCCCCAGCAAAAAGCATGTAATTCTTTACCACTAAAGGTTTAATGATTCTTATGTAGTACGCCAATCTCTGTTGTCTTTCATTTTCATTCAACGGGGCTGCCTGAACATTTGTTCACATCAGTCTTATATTGTCTTTCTGGCCATGAACAGTGCGTCGAGTATGACTTCCACACAATTGATCAAGTAAGGCTTTATAGCGTTCTCGATAAAATTGTTCTTGATATCTCACTTTAAAATCTGATTATTAAATAACCGTTGTTTAAAAAGGAAATGGTTAAAATCATCCATTGTTTTAAAATTTCGAGATCTTCGATTCAAAATATATGCTACACTCCCTCTCGAATATGTGGATTCCACCCCCAAACATAAGTGTAAAAGCCAACGATTTATATATAACAAATGTACACCTCTAGAAGAAAATTGTAAGGGAGAAGTTTGACCTAACAGTTTCAATGGATATTCTCATAAAGTACAAATAACCAATATAGTTACTGCTCTAACTTGTTTGGTGACCCAAGGGGAATCATAGAGATAAGTCGTGTGTCTGTGCTACTTATATCAGAGCACACTGCCACAGATCTCGGTCATAATGTGGAAAACCTGTTTTTTGGGTAAGTGTTGTTTCTTTTAACCGAGTTAAGAATCCAATAGATGTTAGTCATCTAAATGTTATTCAGTTGTATACAAATCCCGGTCCACTGATAAGTGGTATATAGAATCAGATGGCAGATATGTGTAGTGACAAGTGTTTGTCATAAAGATACAGATCTGTCCTTTGGTGAGAATCCTCAGATTTTTCCGAATGACTGATGGAACACTCATCAAAACAAAATCTAAAATAAATTCTTATTTGAGATCAAGATTTGTTACAAAGAAAATTGCCAATACATTCAAATTTAGAATATTTATAGAATGTAAGATAATATTGATATTGCCATCACTGGTTGTCCGGGAGAAACATTTGATAAAGTTTTTCACATTTAATGAGAATATTTGTTGATTTTAAAGTTTAACTTTAATAGCTCAACTGATGAATGATATTGTTTAACAACACAAGAAGAGGTGAAAAGTGACATTTGTTTTGACTTTATTTATACATGCACATTTATTGAAAAAAAATGATGAAAATTTAAAAGAATTCATTCTTATGATTTAAAATTCTTCAAAGATATATGTTAGTTAAAAAAAAACCCAACTCCTTTAATTCAAAATCTTTAAAAAATGTGTTTAAATGCAAATCCTGTTGTTGACAGTCCTGTTTTTGGTGGGAATCTGCAGCGGTTCGTGTCCGGTCGGGTTTGTACAACATGGTACTTCCTGTTACATGACGTTCCACATTCGGGCTTCCTGGGCGGAGGCAAACGTAGGTGGTCAAAGTTATAAATGTATTCATTATATGTAATTTTTTTTACGGTGCTACCGTTGGGGCGAACGTAGTCCATAATTATATGAATGGAAATCCCACCTTATATATTAGATAATGAAATATAAATGTACATGTAATCAAATAAGTATGAACCAATATCATTTCAATCTTATTTTTACTTTGATTAACGTGTCATTGTCCGATAAAGCCATAGCACAAGTATCCATTTAATTGTGAAATACGGACCATGTTAGAGACTTAATTTTGATTTTTGATCAATACTATGTTCTAAATAGAGTTGTAATTGTTTAAAACTAGTTTCCAATTCACTGTGATCCCCTCCAACCCCACAGATTTATATATCGACAATCCAGTATACCTGTCAGAGTTATTTAAATTGTCAAGGTTCTCCCGCCAAATTTTAAATGATAACTGTCTCATCTCCCAAATTATATTTCTCATACCAAATATAAATGTTTAACAATGTTTGTAGTATTACTGCGGTCTGATTCAATCGTCTCTGTTGTCAATAAATGACGCCAGTGAGGAACAATTCATCCAAGGATATCTAGGACGACTCGGTTCAGGTAAGAAACACAGAACATGATATCCAGAACAACCCGATCCAGGTAAGAAACACACATCACAGGATATCTAGGACAACCCGATCCAGGTAAGAAACACACATCACAGGATATCTAGGACAACCCGATCCAGGTAAGAAACACACATCACAGGATATCTAGGACAACCCGATCCAGGCAAGAAACATACAACACAGGATATCTAGGGCATCCCATCCAGGTAAGAAACACACAACACAGGATATCTAGGACAACCCAATCCAGGTAAGAAACACATCACAGGATATCTAGGACAACCCGATCCAGGTAAGAAACACAGAACATTATATCCAGAACAACCTGATCCAGGTAAGAAACACACATCACAGGATATCTAGGACAACCCGATCCAGGTAAGAAACACACATCACAGGATATCTAGGACAACCCAATCCAGGTAAGAAACACATCACAGGATATCTAGGACAACCCAATCCAGGTAAGAAACACATCACAGGATATCTAGGACAACCCAGTCTAGGTAGGAAACACACATCACAGGATATCTAGGGCATCCCAATCCAGGTAAGAAACACAACACAGGATATCTAGGACAACCCAATCCAGGAAAGATACATACAGCACATGATATCTAGGACAACCCGATCCAGGTAAAAAACACACAACACAGGATATCTAGGACAACCCGATCCAGGTTAGAAACACACAACACAGGATATCTAGGACAATCCGATCCAGGTTAGAAACACACAACACAGGATATCTAGGACAACCCGATCCAGGCAAAAAACATACAACACAGGATAACTAGGACAACCCAATCCAGGTAAGAAACACACAACACAGGATATCTAGGACAACCCGATCCAGGTAAGAAACACACATCACAGGATATCTAGGACAACTCAATCCAGGTAAGAAACACACAACACAGGATATCTAGGACAACCCAATCCAGGTAAGAAACACACAACACAGGATATCTAGGACAACCCGATCCAGGTAAGAAACACACAACACAGGATATCTAGGACAACCCAGTCTAAGTAAGAAACACACAACACAGGATGTCTAGGACAACCCGATCCAGGTAAGAAACACACATCACAGGATATCTAGGACAACCCAATCCAGGAAAAAAACACAACACATGATATCTAGGACAACCCAGTCCAGGTAAGAAACACACAACACAGGATATCTAGGACAACCCAATCCAGGTAAGAAACACACAACACAGGATATCTAGGACAACCCAATCCAGGTAAGAAACACACATCACAGGATATCTAGGACAACCCGATCCAGGCAAGAAACATACAGCACATGATATCTAGGACAACCCAGTCTAGGTAAGAAACACACAACACATGATATCTAGGACAACCCAGTCCAGGTAAGAAACACACACAACACAGGATATCTAGGACAACCCAAACAAGGTAAGAAACATACAACACAAAATATCAAGGATAAAACAGAATATCAGTAAGAATCACAACACAGGATATCTAGGACAACCCAGTCCAGGTAAGAAGCATACAACATAGGATATCAGTAAGAATCACAACAAGGAGTATCTAGGACAACCAAATCCAGGTAAGAAACACATCACAGGATATCTAGGACAACCCAGGCAAGGTAAGAAACACACAACACAGGATATCTAGGGAACCCGATCCAGGTAAAAAACACACAACACAGGATATCTAGGACAACCCAATCCAGGTAAGAAACACACAACACAGGATATCTAGGACAACCCGATCCAGGTAAGAAACACACAACACAGGATATCTAGGACAACCCAATCCAGGTAAGAAACACACAACACAGGATATCTAGGACAACCCGATCCAGGTAAGAAACACACATCACAGGATATCTAGGACAACTCAATCCAGGTAAGAAACACACAACACAGGATATCTAGGACAACCCAATCCAGGTAAGAAACACACATCACAGGATATCTAGGACAACCCGATCCAGGTAAGAAACACACAACACAGGATATCTAGGACAACCCAATCCAGGTAAGAAACACACAACACAGGATGTCTAGGACAACCCGATCCAGGTAAGAAACACACATCACAGGATATCTAGGACAACCCAATCCAGGTAAGAAACACACAACACAGGATGTCTAGGACAACCCAATCCAGGTAAGAAACACACAACACAGGATATCTAGGACAACCCAATCCAGGTAAGAAACACACATCACAGGATATCTAGGACAACCCGATCCAGGCAAGAAACACACAACACATGATATCTAGGACAATCGGTCTAGGTAAGAAACACACAACACATGATATCTAGGACAACCCAGTCTAGGTAAGAAACACACAACACATGATATCTAGGACAACCCAGTCCAGGTAAGAAACACACACAACACAGGATATCTAGGACAACCCAAACAAGGTAAGAAACATACAACACAAAATATCAAGGATAAAACAGAATATCAGTAAGAATCACAACACAGGATATCTAGGACAACCCAGTCCAGGTAAGAAGCATACAACATAGGATATCAGTAAGAATCACAACAAGGAGTATCTAGGACAACCAAATCCAGGTAAGAAACACATCACAGGATATCTAGGACAACCCAGGCAAGGTAAGAAACACACAACACAGGATATCTAGGGAACCCGATCCAGGTAAAAAACACACAACACAGGATATCTAGGACAACCCGATCCAGGCAAGAAACATACAGCACATGATATCTAGGACAATCCGGTCTAGGTAAGAAACACACAACACATGATATCTAGGACAACCCAGTCCAGGTAAGAAGCATACAACATAGGATATCAGTAAGAATCACAACAAGGAGTATCTAGGACAACCAAATTAGGAAACACACAACACATGATATCTGGGACAACCCAGGCAAGGTAAGAAACACACAACACAGGATATCTAGGACAACCCAGTCCAGGTAAGAAACATACAACATAGGATATCAGTGAGAAACAAAACAAAGAATATCTAGGACAACCCAATTCAGGAAACACACAACACATGATATCTGGGACAACCCAGTCAAGGTAAGAAACACATAACACAGGATATCAGTGAGAAACACAACATAGAATCTCTTGGACTACTCAGTAAAAGTAATGAAAGCAAAACGCAGAATATTTAAGGAACCATTATGTAGGAAAAATTATATACATATAACAAAGATTATCTAGAACATCTCGGAAAAGGTCAAAAACCATACAAAAAAGAATATCATGGAAAAATTAGATCAGGTAGAGTTTTCACAAAAACATAAAACAGATAGTATCTTTACAATCTTGTTCATAAACTTAGTAGAAACTTTGTGTAATGT